>NW_016908877.1:1343550-1356165 GCF_001483705.2 Eufriesea mexicana | reverse complement strand
CGTCGTGGCATTGGCTCGAGGTTGAAGAAGGAGGACGATACAACGACTCGCACGGAGCGAGGGAGTTGGGCCTGAGAAAAGACAGAAGCGTGTGAGGAAGAAAAAGGGCGAGCAAAAGCCAGAGGGAGAGAGGGAGATAGAGATCCAGAAGAGGTCGAGAAAGAGGCAGGACACGAAGAGGGAAAGAAGAAGATGAGGACGAAGAAGCAAAGGAAGAAGAAGAGGAAGAAGAAGAAGAAGAAGAAGAAGAAGAAAGGAGAGGGGGCGTGGGGCAGAGGAGGACGAAGGGGGCAACAGAAGAATGGGACTCACTTCGTGCATGACCCAAAGAAACCCCCGCTGAGCGACTCGATCCGATCCGCTGATCCCCGACCGCGCTGACGCAGATACCATCTTTCCTTGCACTCCGAATGCTCTCCGGGCGTTTCTTACCGCCCATATACCTCGCCCCTCTCTCCTCCGGATGCGACCAGCAAAGAAGAGGGAATATTCTATCCGAGACAGCTATATGACCGCACTGATTTGTCTGCTTATTGTTGCCGTTCCCGTCTCCTTGTTCTCCGATCGTGACGATGACGCGACCATCCGCGGACATTCTTTTCGCCAAATCCTTTGCGATTCCGATCCATCGGCCGACCTCTTTAACGAACTTCCACGATCATGATTCCGCCGAATACTCGTGCGTTCGTAATGGGAGTATCTTGGATCCAGAGGATTCCCAACGAATTTCTTCCACGATCTCCTGCGGAATTTCCTGCATAATTTTTTGGATAATTTTCTGGCTAATTTTCTGGGTAATTTGCTGGATAATTCCTCGGCGAGTAGGATTGTCGAAACACTGGCGGATTTAACGAGCTACGCGATAAGCTATCTAACCGATCGCGCGAACTATGCTTTCGGGACAGGCACGGTCGTCGAGCCGTTTAGCTGTCGATAGGTAAAAACGTAATTAACGACACTCCGCGGCTACTTCCTAGAGCCTCGGGTAGAGATAGCCTTGTGCGAAGGGATTCGGCGTAAATTTGGTATTTTTCGGAGTATCCGCGTGGAACACGGGGATCATTAGAGACGTTACACGGAGAAATATCGGTATTTTCGATCTTCGCCAATAACCGATCGCGCCGACCTCGTCGCGCGTCTGAATTTTAATGACAAACGAACAGGGTCGGCAGTCGTAACGATTAATTGTATTCGTGTTCGAGCTACTTAAGGAAGGCAGCTACAAGATCCGGCACTGGAGAATAATTAAAAAGTCAAATTTATTCATACGCGTGTCACGCTGAAATCGGACATTTAACCGTTGCGAGACAGCGACCGACTATTGTTTCGTCATTTCGAGATACTGGTCGTGGCACGCCTAAACATTTTAGGCCAATAACCGATGGCACGCACTTTGTCAATGACGACCGAACTCCGACTAATTACCGGCAAGATCGATGCGTTCCACCGGGGATTACATAAGCTTAAAGATCATCTACGTGCTTCCATATTTAGTATTCTTCCACGTCGCGAGTTCGGCTTAGTTACCAACGAACCGATCGTGCTGCGAATCGAAGATGGAGATTGAAATCGTCTCGTTTTCGAGTTTTCTCTTCGTAGCCCTTTGAATGACGAAACGAAAATTCGTATTTAAAAACGAAAGAAAAGAAGGAAACACGAGGAACGTTCTTCTTTTCGCTATTCTCTACATTAGGACTTTGTGGCTGTTCGATCGTTAGCCAAAGCGAAATTCTATTTTAAAAATGAAGGAAAAGAAGAAGAAGAGAAAGGTAAAAGATAGGAAAATCGACGGTCTCCATGATTATTCCGCAATTGTATTCTCCTAGAACGAAAATTCGTATGTAAAGAAGAAGAACGTGCTTCTCCCTGCGATTCCCTACGTTAGGTCATGGTGCTTCTTCGATATTAGCGAAGTTCTGTTTCAAATAATTCCGCGATCGCGTCTTCATAAAACGAAAATTCGTACGTGAAGACGAAGAACTTGCTTCTTCCTTCGATTCTCTATCTCGCGTCTTCGTGGTTGCTCGAATGTCAGCCAGAGCGAAGTTCTATTTTAAAAGTAAATGAGAAGAGGAAGAAGCGAAAGCTAAGGAGAACCCAGAAAGAAGGAGCTAGGCTACTGTATCTCTGGTCTCGGTGATCGCACGATGCCGTTTTGGTGAACCGAAAATCCTGCCGGTGGAGGAAAGAAGAAAGAAACGAAGAGAGGAAAGCTATTTCGGTTGGCGATCCTGTAAGGCATGCGCGACGCGATGGGACTACGCTAAAGTTTCTATGTGGAATATAAAGTTTCGTACGGTTACTCCAATAAATTTTTCCACGACCGCGAGAGTGACTGTTTGTCGATCGGGGAGATGTTGCCATAGCTAGCGCGATGCTTTTCCAATAGTACCACCGTTGTTCCTTCGAACCGTCGTTTCGATACACTGGCTTCTGGTAGTCACATAAACCTTGGCCGCTGACGTGACTGAGAATTTAATGAAATGAGACATGCACAAGTCGGATCGAAAAACTAACTTTCTCACGATTCTTCGCATGCATACCGTGACTTCGGCGCAACAACGGCCCGTAGATTTATATTGATTGCACATAATTATATCCTGGCGACTGACAAAACTTCCAGACAGATTCTCTCTCCCTCTCTCTCTTTCTTGCACTCTCTCTTTCTCTTTCTCTAGCCCTTTACTTTTTCGATTTATCGTTAACACGCACCTCGCCACGTCCAGTCATCGGAGAACTGTTCTATCAATTAGAAACTCTGGGCCGTTCGGCGATCGTTACCGACTCGTGACTTCTTTTCAATATCGTTTCGTAATTAATCCACTCGGTGGACGATAAAATAAGAATAATCCGTGACAAGACGAACCCGCGGACGACTTTTAACCCGAAATCATACGCTCCTCTATTCCTTCCCGGACACAGCGTGTAATTACGAGCAATTCTTAGGATGGAACAAAAATTTTTAATTACAGGTTCGCGTGACGGTTCTAGACAAGAATGACGTGGCACCGACCTGGGGAACCGGCACCTGGAAATTCAAAATCTCCGAGGAGGCGCCGCCTAACACCGTTGTCACGGTCCTGAAAGCGTTCGATCCGGATACGATCGGAACCTTGACTTACACCCTGGTACCGAATCATCGTCCAGACGCGGCTGATCCGGCCAACCTGGACCAGCTCGAAGACGAGGCCCAATGTCAGTTCAGGCTTCATCCGACCACGGGCCAACTGACACTCGCCGAGGCCCTCGACAGAGAGACCAGAGAAAAATATGTCCTGAAAGTTCGAGCCGATGATGGATTGCAACACACGGACATCGCGTTAACCATTCAGGTACGTTTCGTTTCAATATATCATCCCCCCTTGACTCCGCGTAATTTTTTATCCGTCGATCGCGGATTCTAATTAGAGAAACCTCCGGCGGATTTTTTTCGCGCGAATGCTCGCGGTGCGAGAGTAGGGCCCCGAGCCCCACTCCGATTAGGCCCGGTACGCCGAGTTATCGCGGAAATTAAACGCGGATACGTCCCCGTTGTTCCGCGAGGGATCGAAAGGGCGGGAGAGGGAAGAGCGAGAAAGGGACACACGGTCGTGTATCGATGGAGCTCGCCTTCGAGTCCCGTTGCAGGCTGATTATCCTGTAATTATACGGGGATGCTACTGTTACCTCGATCATTGTGATCCGCGGTCCCGTTATTCGACCATTATTGATCGTTACGGAATCAATCGAGGTTCGTGATAAATCGCTGCCGGGAAAGACGTTTCTGTTTTCGTGGACGGTAAAACGAAGAGGGCGGAAACGAGAAAAGGGGAGAGAAAAGGGTTTGAGAAAAGGGGGAGAAAAAAGGGAAAGAAGAGGAGAAGACTGCAGCGAGGCTGAAGACTCAATTTCTCGAGTATTATCTTCGAAGCTCGCTCCATCGAATCACGCAGTTTCCGTGCGTTCCGCCTTATAATTCATTAGGCTGGCCAAGCAAAACGATTCGCGGCGATAAAAAACGCGAGGAAGGGCGGCTGGACGTTTAACGAAGGTGGAGAAGCAACGGCAGCGCGGCGGTGGGATCATGGAGGTGGAGGCGCAAGCCAGCCAAGGATCCCTCGGAGACAATCGCAAAAATTATCCTTATGACGTGCAATGGCTGGAATTCTTTTAAGGTTCTCGCTGCCCGCCGTCCGCTATTCTATCCGGGTCTCTTAAAGGCAAAAGGAATGCCAGTCCCGATCATAGCTCGGCTCTTTGGGGCTCCATGAAAGAGGCCCGCTGCCGACAGTTGCGGAATCTGCCCCTTCTGGCCCCTTATATCCTCTCCCTCCTCTTCTCCTCCTGCTCCTCGACCTCACCACAGTTTCACTCCAGAGACCTCCTCCTTTCTCCTCTTTCTCCCTACCTCTCTCTCTCTCTCTCTCTCTCTCTCTCTCTCTCTCTCTCTCTCTCTCCTCCCTCCTCTTCTTCTTCTTCCTCTTCTCCTTCGACGTCGCCGTCGTCGTCGTCGGCTTCTTCACCTCTTCTTCCTCCGCTTCTTCCACTTCTTCCACTTCTTCCTCCTTCCAGTCGGTCATCGCGGTCTCTACTCTGCTTTCGGTTCTCCCCTCGTCATCCAGCGCGTCTCGGGGCAACCGTCACTTTTTGCAAACGTCTCCGAACCCTCCTTAATCAAACCGTGCCCACCTCCGCTTGATTCTTTTATACTGCCACCGCGTGTCGATCCCTCTCGACGCTGGAAACCTATTCACCGGACGCAGCCTGACTTCCGAGCGGGATCGAGATCGTCCTTCCTATTCGGATAGGTTGTATCCCCGCTGAAGGACGAGCCCAGGCTGCCGCTGTCTAACCAAGGAGGACTAGCCACGCGAGAAATTCGCCCCGTTCCACCGAAATTCTCATCCTCGGATCCCATCCGATCCGATTTCGTCCGCAGCGGCTGCCGCAGTCGCCGAGTTTCCTCGTTACGTCCGGCCAGTGTTCTCTCCGCGTTTGATCGCGCTCTACGATATCGACGAGCCGAGAATCTCTATGGAGCCTCTGCCGTGGAAAAACATTCTTCGAATTCCAGCGGGAGACCGTTTCGAGATTCATCGGCAGCGTAAAAACAACAGGAAACTTTCTTCCAGGCTCGCTGCCGCGCGGTTCGAAGGTGAAGCGAGCAGCGCGAGCACGACCGGTTGTCCCGGGCTTTGATTGAAATATGTTTATTCAGGAACGACGTCGAGTACAATCGAAAGAGAACAGGAAGCGTTAGCTCCGATTCTGAATTGTTTATCCTGACCCGTTACCTTTCTTCTCCCCTCGATCCAACTGGTCAGCAGCTCTCCCAACCGAATGAATCGAGTATGATCAAGAATAACATCGATTATTCTTATTCTTCTTCTTCTTCTTCTTCACGTCCCTCTGCGCGCGCGGGTGCGAAACGTGGAAGCCATGTCTCGTGGATTTAAGAAAGGAAAAAATCGATCCCAGCCTAACTCGGTGTACCCGATCTTCGGAGATAGCGTGTTAGATCGGTGGCTCGAATTTGAAAGAATCGTGGAATTTTCAGGTGACGGACACGAATGACAATGCACCAACGTTCCAAAGCACCGCGTACTCCTTCGACGTCCCGGAGAACATGCCGAGAGGAAGTCGAATAGGTCAGGTCGTCGCGACGGATGCAGACGCTGACGGCCCCAATAGCCAATTGAGCTATACCTTGATCTCCGATTGGGCCAACGACGTCTTTTCTCTGAATCCCAGCACCGGCGTCTTCACGCTCACGGCCAGCCTTGACTACGAACAGGTTCGTATGACCAACACTTGTCAATCGTCTTCGAGATGGTATTTAGAAAGCGTGTAAAATGATTTGTGGAAGACCATTCACACACGGTACGTCGCTTTCACGTTCCAACTCGGAATATCCGATGCGACTATTATTCGTAGATGGTCGCCTGACTGGCACCACTGGAGTCTGAGCAGACACTGATGCCTTCATTCCGATTCTAAACGCGTCTCCGATTAACCTCGTTACGGTTAGGTGAAAGACACCGGCTCCGAAACAATTAGAAGCGGGAAACGGTCGTGGTTTGTCGGGTTTTCGAATCCTCGACGAACAGACCTAGGACAATAACGCGGTACTAGCACTGTTCACGCGATAATCTTATTTTCGAGATGGAATTTCTTTAGCCCGACTTGGGCCATTTTAACCCCTTGCCTCACGATCTAAGTTACGGTGGCGGATGCCATAGACTACAGCAGAGTTGGTCACACGTCGAAAACGAGCCCGACTAATAAAAATAATCGTCAACGTTGTAGCATCACGTCTAAATTACTATTTTTCTAACTATGCAAATTTTTAGTTTCCTAAGCGAAATAACTACGCGAGTGCCTTTTCTGTGTCCAACGAAAACCTTCAGACAGATTCCTCCACTACCGATCACGGACCACTCTATTATTTAGCCTAAATTTTTCGTAGAACAGCGAAGAAATTGTACTACGCTTCTCGTTTGTGACACTCGTGTTTCGCTCCATTTTCTTACCTCGAGTTAAGATACTCGAAGCGGTTAAGATACTTTTCTACTTAACTCACTAGCGCCATCGCGGCTCATAACTGCAATAAACGTTTATCGTGAAAGGGTTAATAGACATAGCTAGATTACGCTTTCGCGTTTTCAAATCCAGTTAAATCTAAAGTCAAATTCTGCAAATACTTCATTCGCTATAAAATTATTAAAAAATTTTAGAATGTCTTCAAATTTTGTGCACGTTGAAACACGTTGAATATAATTTTAGTCGTTGTCCTAATACTCGACAAGAACTGCTGTAATTCAAAGGCTTAATACACCTGATAATTTACGAATGCTATTGATTCGAAGCAACACTCGACTGCGCAGATAAAAGATTGACAAATCACGTATAGATTTATTTTTATCTGTTAAAGTAGATAAGATCTGTTATAGACATTTCTTCCTTCAACTTTCGTCAAAATTAACGTTGACTTTTACCAAGATAAAGACGTAATTACACCTATTTGTCTTCTGATAATTATCACCCATGCATACTGTGTATTCAGGCACACGTCACGGATCGGTAGCCTCGCAGTTAATTTCTCACCAGAATTCGTGATTTTTTCGATCTCAACGAATCCTCTATTCTCGATAGACAGGGGACGAGACGTTCGCTCGAGGAACACGTTTTCATTGAGAATTCGCAGGATGGGATTTTCTTAGCGAGATCCGATCGACACAGGGATAAGTCCACGCGAGAGATCCACATACGGTAAAACGCATAGCTGCCTGGGGCAACGATTATAACCATGAACACGCCTCTACATTTAAGCTCGAACGCACCTATTATATTAGCTTTCGGCTAGAAGGCTACGCTAGAATTTAGGGTTTAGCGTTAACAGTCGGACAGATCGATCAACAGACGCTTTTAATGGTAGTCCGATGGCTACGCTTCGGAGACAAGCCATACTTATTTTGAGACGCGCATGTATATATATATATGTATCTATGCTTGTCCATTTTCTACAACGGCATCACCCACCATCTTCGTTTTAAACCGTTCCAGTCACACCGCGTGATCTTTAAACGTCGAACCATGTTCCTACCTCTTCTTCCTCCTTTTTTTTAATTAAATTATACGCTAAATAAACGCATATTAATCCTTTAACGACCCTACCTGTGTTAACACGGTTTCCATATTATTATGTAAAATCTCCTTTGTCCCTTGTTAACACCATTTTAATTAATTCGCCGAGTTCGTGCGAAATTAAATTTCGTAAAATACTAATTCCTCTGTAATTTTCATCCCGACGCGTTACTCGACATGCCGGTTGCTTATTAAATCAATTATAAAAAAATTGCGAATTTTTTTATCAATTCTTTCAAGTTAACACTATACCTACAACAGTCTAATCGTTTTCACATATTCGCGTAAAAATTCTGCATTCAACGTTCCGCTTTGATCATTTGATCGTCGATTTTTCTCTCGAATTTATCGATTTGGGGTTAATTCGGTCCTTAAGTGTTAAATATTAATATTTCCCACGTTTGTTCATAAATTCGCGAAAAATTCAAGGAAAAGAAGTATTTTATGTCATTAGCATACTTTTTATGATGTTATATAGCTAAACTTATCTCGCAACAATAATTATACTTAATGTATTTCACATGCACGAGATTCGAAGAATAGCTAACATTTCTATCTAATTTTATTCTCCATAACTAACAGAAACTACCTGTGCGATGTGTAATTTCTCATAATTAAATCATAGTACAAGCGTTCAATTAACCACTGTGTACCCATTTTACTCGCGATAAAATTATACAAATTTTGCTCATGCTAAGATACGTTTAGTATAACTTCAGTCTAACACGAGTGCATCTTTAATTCATCTTTATGGGGTTCGGTAACCCGTAATAACTCGGGACTCAACGAATTGGACTCGTGAGTGCAATACAAGGAGTTAGAATCCAAATTTCCAAGTCGGAGGAATTTCCGTGCAGTATAGTGTGCTGATACTTTTGTTACTTACGCTTCTCGTTTGTGACACTCGTGTTTCGCTCCATTTTCTTACCTCGAGTTAAGATACTCGAAGCGGTTAAGATACTTTTCTACTTAACTCACTAGCGCCATCGCGGCTCATAACTGCAATAAACGTTTATCGTGAAAGGGTTAATAGACATAGCTAGATTACGCTTTCGCGTTTTCAAATCCAGTTAAATCTAAAGTCAAATTCTGCAAATACTTCATTCGCTATAAAATTATTAAAAAATTTTAGAATGTCTTCAAATTTTGTGCACGTTGAAACACGTTGAATATAATTTTAGTCGTTGTCCTAATACTCGACAAGAACTGCTGTAATTCAAAGGCTTAATACACCTGATAATTTACGAATGCTATTGATTCGAAGCAACACTCGACTGCGCAGATAAAAGATTGACAAATCACGTATAGATTTATTTTTATCTGTTAAAGTAGATAAGATCTGTTATAGACATTTCTTCCTTCAACTTTCGTCAAAATTAACGTTGACTTTTACCAAGATAAAGACGTAATTACACCTATTTGTCTTCTGATAATTATCACCCATGCATACTGTGTATTCAGGCACACGTCACGGATCGGTAGCCTCGCAGTTAATTTCTCACCAGAATTCGTGATTTTTTCGATCTCAACGAATCCTCTATTCTCGATAGACAGGGGACGAGACGTTCGCTCGAGGAACACGTTTTCATTGAGAATTCGCAGGATGGGATTTTCTTAGCGAGATCCGATCGACACAGGGATAAGTCCACGCGAGAGATCCACATACGGTAAAACGCATAGCTGCCTGGGGCAACGATTATAACCATGAACACGCCTCTACATTTAAGCTCGAACGCACCTATTATATTAGCTTTCGGCTAGAAGGCTACGCTAGAATTTAGGGTTTAGCGTTAACAGTCGGACAGATCGATCAACAGACGCTTTTAATGGTAGTCCGATGGCTACGCTTCGGAGACAAGCCATACTTATTTTGAGACGCGCATGTATATATATATATGTATCTATGCTTGTCCATTTTCTACAACGGCATCACCCACCATCTTCGTTTTAAACCGTTCCAGTCACACCGCGTGATCTTTAAACGTCGAACCATGTTCCTACCTCTTCTTCCTCCTTTTTTTTAATTAAATTATACGCTAAATAAACGCATATTAATCCTTTAACGACCCTACCTGTGTTAACACGGTTTCCATATTATTATGTAAAATCTCCTTTGTCCCTTGTTAACACCATTTTAATTAATTCGCCGAGTTCGTGCGAAATTAAATTTCGTAAAATACTAATTCCTCTGTAATTTTCATCCCGACGCGTTACTCGACATGCCGGTTGCTTATTAAATCAATTATAAAAAAATTGCGAATTTTTTTATCAATTCTTTCAAGTTAACACTATACCTACAACAGTCTAATCGTTTTCACATATTCGCGTAAAAATTCTGCATTCAACGTTCCGCTTTGATCATTTGATCGTCGATTTTTCTCTCGAATTTATCGATTTGGGGTTAATTCGGTCCTTAAGTGTTAAATATTAATATTTCCCACGTTTGTTCATAAATTCGCGAAAAATTCAAGGAAAAGAAGTATTTTATGTCATTAGCATACTTTTTATGATGTTATATAGCTAAACTTATCTCGCAACAATAATTATACTTAATGTATTTCACATGCACGAGATTCGAAGAATAGCTAACATTTCTATCTAATTTTATTCTCCATAACTAACAGAAACTACCTGTGCGATGTGTAATTTCTCATAATTAAATCATAGTACAAGCGTTCAATTAACCACTGTGTACCCATTTTACTCGCGATAAAATTATACAAATTTTGCTCATGCTAAGATACGTTTAGTATAACTTCAGTCTAACACGAGTGCATCTTTAATTCATCTTTATGGGGTTCGGTAACCCGTAATAACTCGGGACTCAAGGAATTGGACTCGTGAGTGCAATACAAGGAGTTAGAATCCAAATTTCCAGGTCGGAGGAATTTCCGTGCAGTATAGTGTGCTGATACTTTTGTTAGCCACTACGCAATAATTTTGCCTGACGTTTCGGTGAGAAGCAGTAGGGACGCGAGAAAGTCTGCACAGGGTGAGGGTAGTTTATAGAACCCTTCATCATCGTAATGCCTCGCCAGATATAGGGCGGGATCATTGGAACGCTGTGAAAGCACTTGGCAGTTCGGTCGGAGGATCTGGACGCATTGGAAACGAAGAAACAGCACGTTGCTTCCACGAAACTCGTATTAGTCCTTGCAAAATTGTTAGGCGCCGTCCGTAACGGGCAAACGGAAGAGCTGGTTTCGCGCGAGCAAAAAGTTTCCCTTAAAGCATCGCTCGAGACAACTGTTCCTCGAAACGGCTGGCCTCTTTTGTCTCCCTGACCATCGAGTCTTTTGCATTAACCGAGACACGTTCAATTATACCATCACGTCCATCGTCTTCGTTTCGACTTTCTTCTAACTCCGAACTGGACGAGAGAGAACAGGAGTTTGAAGAATTTTGTATAGAGATTTCGCTTAGGTCACTCAAATACCACTTAAACTAATCCCTAAAAAAGATGACAAATTGCAAAGAACGAAAAACAAATTGCCCCAAATTTGTTTAAATCTCCACCTCCACCTGAAGACACCGACCCCCATATACACCCTCCAACAGGCACACCATTAATAGAAAGAAATACACTCACATTAGTAAAGACTTACAGAACTCAGGAGTCAGAGTACTAGAGTATCAAACACATTTACTCTTGTATTATAGCAGATAAAAACCTACGAACTTCAAATTGAACTATCTTACGTTTGTAAAAAGACGCAAGAGTCGTCTCATTTCATTCTCCCCAAGAAAAGTCGGACGAAACAGTTCTAGCAGCCTAAAGATCCTCGATCCACCTAAAATTATGTAAGAAAAATGTACGGAGTACCTTGTGTATCGTTTCGTTTAATCGCTACCACGTCGTGTAATCGAGACTGCAGCGATTACGCACCCGGCCAGGATCCTCCTCGTGGAAGGCTCATTGACTAGATAAGAAGACACGCAGCTCGTTCCACAGGTGCAGCACTACATCCTGGTAGTCCAGGCGACAGACGGTGGCATCCCGGCGCTCTCCTCCACCGTGACGGTCTACTGCAACGTGGTGGACTTAAACGACAACGCGCCGATCTTCGAGGCGGGCCCACACGCGGCGGATATCGTGGAGAATACGACGATCGGCACCCCAATCCTATCCGTGGCCGCCCAGGACCTCGACTCCGGAGATAACGGCAGGGTAATTTACGCTGTCGCCGGCGGTGACGAGAACGGTGACTTCGGAGTGGCACCAAACGGCACCCTTTTCACTCGAAAGTTGCTCGACAGAGAACAAAAGCCACTTTACAATTTGGTCCTCAGCGCCACGGATAGCCCTCTACCGCCGGCCCTGCCTTTGTCTTCCATCGTGCAGGTTTGTTCCTCTCTTCCGGCTTCCGATTATTTAACGTCTTCCGCTTTCTTTCTCCAACGTTTCAACGTATTATACAGGGTGTCTAGCAGCAATGGTATCTTTGTTTTATCTCGTCGAGATAGAAGGGTGTCTAGCAGCAGTAGTATCTTCTCGGGATGGAAAGGGGTAGCTTCTTTCTCTTCGCAATATTTCTTTTTAACTTTCAATACATCTCCGGCGTTTATCTTTGGTACACTCTGATCCTAAAAATTAAAAATAATTTCAATTTGAATTTTTCCAATTTTCTTTTTATATTTTCTATTTACTATATCGTTCATTGGATCAGGCGTAAATCGCGAGTAGCCCTGGATCAATAGTTCAAATAGATTGTTGCATTTAAAAAAGAATACCGTCGGCACCGAAAGGTTGAAATGGATTTTCGAGGAATTGGTAACGCAGTTTCATCGAGACGATTCCAGGATCGAATTAATCGAGGTTGCCCGATCGACAGGTGACGGTGGTGTTGCTGGACGTGAACGACATGTCGCCAGAGTTCATATCCCCGACGAAGATTTCGATAATAGAGAACGCGCCGAGCAACACGGTGGTGATGGCCATTAAGGCCGTGGACAGGGACGAAGGACGGAACGGATACGTGGAGTACTCCCTCG
>NW_016908877.1:1334604-1343387 GCF_001483705.2 Eufriesea mexicana | reverse complement strand
ACGACGCTTCCCTTCACCGTTGGCCCCGTAGATGGACTATTGCGCGTATCTGGCTCGCTGGATCGCGAATTAAGGTCAAACTACACCTTGGAAGTAACCGCGAAAGACCGCGGTGAACCACCGAGATCGTCCTCGACCGCAGTCACTGTCACGGTTCTCGACGAGAACGACAATTCGCCGGTGTTCGATCCGCGACAGTACTCCGCGACGGTCGCTGAGAACGCCAGCATCGGGGCTAGCGTACTCCAGGTTGGTACGAGCTAACTTTTCCTCTCTTCCTTCATCTCCTCTCTTTTTCTCTCCGTGTACGTCCATGAACGAGGCTTCATCGGTCGCCATGAAATCGTACGATCGTCGAAATCGCGAGAGTAGCTACGCTGATGAAGTGATCATTAACCATTCCAACTGGAAGCTGCGAGGGAGACTCGCGGAGAGTCGATGGATGACCGTGTGATTTGCCGAACGATTTTAGGTGTCGGCGATGGACCGGGACGAGGGTGCGAATGGGAGGGTGAGATACAGCATCGCGATGGGCGACGACAATAGGGACTTCACCATTTCGGAGGACAGCGGGGTGATCAGGGTGGCGAAAAACCTGAACTTCGAGAGGAAGTCCAGGTACTATTTAACGATCAGAGGCGAGGACTGCGCGTCGGAGGTAGGGGAGACGCCACGGGGTGACACTGCTCAGGTCACCATCACCGTCCTCGACATAAACGACAATGCGCCTGTTTTCTTGGACTCGCCATACTTGGCGCACGTTATGGAGAACATGGTACCGCCTGGAGGTGGATTCGTGATACAGGTAATATATCTGGAACTAGTCCTAATTACTCCCGTCGCGATAGAGGGATGATGACGATGGGGACGTTGGGAAGGGGAAGAAATAATTTCTGATCCCACAGGTGAAAGCTTACGACGCGGACACGCCACCTTACAACGACCAGGTGAGGTACTTCTTGAAGGAAGGTGACACGGATTTGTTCCGAATAAACGCCAGCACTGGGGACATTTTCCTGCTGCGACCGCTCGACAGGGAGTTGGTAGCTGAATACACTCTCACTCTGGTGGCCATGGATACTGGTGAGTTATTTCAAGAATCCTCGACGGATATCCCTTAAATGTAGCGTTAAAGGCTAATTTATAATTGCATAAACGAAGGGAAAAAAGGTGAAATGAAAGCACAACACGGGAGTAAATACGTGTGCGAGGGAATAAAGGATAAAGAAATCGCGGGTAGAAGGTATTCCCAGTAGATTCTTTGCAGCGTACCTTAGGGGAACAGCTAAATAGGTATATACCTGGTAGGATCTGCACAAAGAGCGGCATTGAAAGGGTAGTCAGTATTCTTTGGAGAGAGAATATTTTTCCGGCCACCTTAGTAACCGGTCTTAGGTTCTATGTAAACTGGTTGCGAATTAGCACGAACAAAGGACTTAATTATATTGGGTTTGGCACTTGTAAAAAAGCCGCGGTGAATTGAAGAACGCGCGACCAGCGCGAAATAAAAGAAAAGCCGATTCTAACGCTGAAAAGAGCTGCCCCTCGGAGCGGTGCAACTCGTGCATGTACCTATGCACATGTGCGCGAGTAGCCATAAAATTGACAAATCTGCGACGCGTTATTTAGGAATCGTGGCCGGGATCGAAATGTCACCAAATGTCACGTAGGATTAGGATGCAGGCTAGACTACTCGAGGAGATTCGCATGGATAGACCACCTATTCGTCGGGCGAATTATTTTTACAACTAGGAATTCCCCTAGCCAAGCTGTGTCGCATAGAGGTCGCGCGAACGGCTGTCGCGAGTTGCTCGTGGGGCCAGAAAATGTCACCTGCCTCCCTTCCATTGACGAATAGACGAAACAATAGACGATATATGGGATGGGTTTAAGTAATGAGCGGTAATATACAAATTGGATATAAATTTGTGGGTTGTTCGATGAGATTCTTTAAGCGGTGGGCAGTTCCTCGTCGAAATCTTTTTTATCGTTCGTTCCTCTGACGAAGCCAGTAGTCCCATTCGAGGGTGCCCCTCGCCCGCCCCCTTGGACCAGCCATCGGGGGCCGATGGCCCAATCGGTCCCCGCCGAGGTAGACAAGCCTGTAGAGTTATGACGCGCGATTATGATAATCGCTCTCAAATGCCTTCCTCTGCCTCGATGCTGCACTCTCTTTCTCCCCACCCTCGGTTTTCCCTTCGTCCCTCTCCTCTCTTTCTCTCTTCTCTCCATCTCCATTTTCTCTCTCTTTTTCTCTCTCTTTCTTTCTCTCTCTCTCTCTCTCTCTCTCTCTCTCTCTCTCGACTGTTCCCCTCGCTGCCACCTCCACCTCCACTTCCTCCTCCTCCATCTCCCTGTTGCTCTCTTCACCCCACCCGTTTTCGCTCGTTGGGTCTTTTGGGCCCTCTCTTTGGAGCCAAACGCGCATCTCTCGAGATCCTGCTCGAGCACGCGCATTATACTTCTATTTTATTCATACGTTATGGCTGTCGCGTGTATGCGCCACCTATAGCGCTCATATGCCGGCCGTGTCCATTCCGAAACGGGTGCCCCTACCATGGTTGACCATAAGGATCTACCTTACGCCGCGTCACGTGTTGCGTCTCGGAGATGAAGAAGAACCGAAAAGGGGGGAAAAAGGGAAATGGTGAGGAAAAGAAAAAATGAGAAAGAGGAGAAAAGGGAAGAAAAAGGAGGATTCGCGTAGCATTGACGAGAAGTTCCAAGGAAGTAATACGGGAACGTGAAAGGGGAACGAATGGTATTAATGACTCGTAATATACGTCCAAGGTAGGTCGTAAACGAGAGACAAAAACCCCTTTCGTTACAATCTCGCGTTCTTATCGAAAACTACTCTAATAACACGAGCCGAACGCGAAATGGAAGGGCGAGCGAAAGGAGGGGCCTGTTGCTTCTTCTTGTCCCCATCAATTAAGCAGACGAATAAGGAGAATACGCTACTAGCGTAAGCCAGTATATTTCTGTCGGATTGCCCACCAGGGGAACACCGCCTATGGTGGACCACACCATTGTGCTTTGGAATTGTTATGCCCGTAACCCTCCCCGTGAGAGGTCCACGTGATTGAACGATATACGCTTATAGAGGCGCGTGGCCCAGGGCCACGCCAACGCGTACAATGTACCTGCTGCAATCAGAGAAATCGGGTCCCCGGGAGAATAATGGCCTGTTTTAGGCGGCGCAATTAACCCGACGGTACCCGCCCGCCTGATACTTTGAGAAATCGTAATTTGTCTTACGCAGCGTTTCATGATCCAATCGTCCAAACACCTCCACTTCATCCCTGTCCATTCCATGTTCTCGGGAATCGCGTCGCTAATTTACCGATAGGTGCATGTTCCTTCCAATATTTTTTCCATTGCAATCTCTTTTCCCATCGTTTCTCCTTCCTCTGGAAGAAAATGTAAATTAGGTGAGAAAGCTTCTCGCTCCGCGTTCGCGTTATTTGTACACCTTGAATCGACGAATTATATTCACGTAATCATAGAACGATCGAGCTACGATTACCGAACCTGTTCTACAGGTTCTCCGCCTTTGACTGGATCGGGCATCGTTAGAATCGTCGTGCTCGATGTCAACGATCACATTCCGGAGTTTACCAGGCAGGAGTACCAGGCGACGGTTACCGAAAACTCAGCTTCCGGGACTTGGGTCACTAAACCCCATGCCACGGACAAGGACGAGGGCCTGAATGCCAAGATCAGGTAAATTTCAACGAGAGTCTGCGAAAAAAGGAGAAAACGGTCTGTAGTCCCTCGCGAATATCGAATATCTGTTCTATAGGTACAGTCTATTGGGAGAAAATTCGGAACGCTTCACGGTGGAACCGCAAACTGGCGAAGTGCTCACCGTGGTACCGTTGGATCGAGAACAGACCTCCGTGTACCATTTGACTCTGGTCGCGCAGGATTCGAGTCCCACGGAACCGCAAGCCTCTGCCGTGAATCTCACCATCTTCGTGAAGGACGTGAACGACAATGCTCCCAGATTCTCTAGTCCGAGATACACCGCCTATGTGCCAGGTGCAACCAAACCAGGTAAAGGACTGCTAGAAAAAAAGAAACAAATATTAGAAAGAGAAACAAAGGAAACCATTGCAAGTTTGTTGCAAGTTTGTTGCAAGTCTAACCCGTCCTGCGTGATATTTAACACGAGTCTGAACGCGTTAAGTAACACCTGAATAACAGAGACAGAACTAACGCACGTTCGTACGCAACATCGCTAAACGCGCCGTTTCCTTTAAAGGGGATTTCGTGTTCGGCGCGAAAGCTGTGGACGACGACGACGGAGAGAATTCCCGGATCGTGTATCGTCTCCAGGGAATCGATGCGGAGAAGTTCGTGATCGATTCGAACAGCGGTGTGATAAGAACGACACAGGAATTGGCCAATGACGAAACCACCTACCAATTGCAAATACAGGCGTCCGATTGCGGCGCCAAGCCCCAATCGGTCACTGCAGACTTGGTGATACACCTGTGGGAGAGGCAACTGTTTCCCAGCTTTCGATCCACCATCACCACCAGGTTCACGCTGCCGGAAGACGTACCAGAGGGCCGGGTGATCACGAAACTGAGCGCGACCACGCCAAAAGTCGGAACAGCTAGTAACCTGGTCTATGGAATGGCTGGTGGGAACGTGGGCGAAGCACTCAAGATCGATCCTCACACTGGAGAGGTTTGTACATCCGTGTCGTCTGTTATCACTTCTTCCCGTGGCCTCCTCGAATCGAACGTTCCTTTTAAAGCGGATCTTGCTCGGAGAAAGGTACCGCAATAGTTATCTGTCGTTCTCAAGTACTTTGTCTTCCAGGTGTTAGTCGCTTCTGGGTTCGATTACGAAACCGCGCCGTTCTACGAAGCTTGGGTCGAGGTTCGTGATTCGGACACCCCTGCTCTGAGAAGCGTAGTGCAACTGCTCGTGAATGTTACCGATGCTAACGACAATGCGCCGATAATGGAGGCTCCGATTTACAATGCCACTGTTCCCGAAGACGAGTACCCACCTCTGTTCGTTAGCAAGGTTGCAGCGAAGGATCGCGACTCTGGGGAGAACGGGCAAGTGTCTTATTACCTAGTGAACGACTTCACCGAGACTTTCATCATCGACTCTGACACGGGAGAGATCAGCACCAATGCGAAATTGGACCGTGAGGAGGTAAGTATCGTTTGAACATCGAATTTATCATTGACTTGCAAGAAGTGGAGTTAGGAACACGAGTGATTTCGTTTCAGATCGCCTCTTACGAGCTGATCGTGGAAGCACGAGACCAAGGACAACCATCTTTAACGGGCACTGCTACTGTTTTACTCACTGTGTTAGATAAAAACGACAACCCGCCACAGTTTACTAGATTGTTCAGCGTTAACGTGACAGAGAACGCGGAGATCGGGACGTTCGTCATAAGAATGACGAGCAGCGACCGAGATATCGGTCAGAACGCTAATGTCACCTACAGGTTCACCGAAAACCCGGGCAAGAAGTTCGCTATGGACGCCATCAGCGGTAACGTCACCGTGAACGGGCATTTAGATAGAGAAGAACAGGACGAATATTTACTAAAGGTTCGTGTCGAGTCTAGACATAGTAGGAAAATTCACGAGTAATTAATTACACGTGTTATTACAGTTGGTGGCAGCGGACAGAGCCTGGCAAGCAGCGACTGTCCTGACGATAACCATCCAAGACCAGAACGACAATCCTCCGGAATTCGACGAAAAGTCTTATCACTTCCACTTCCCTGAGCTTCAGCCACCTGTTGCACACGTTGGCCAAGTGACAGCGATCGACCGCGATAAGCAGGGGCCAAATTCGGTGATATCCTACAGCCTGTTGCAACCCTCTGACCTGTTCACCGTCGACCCAGCCACTGGAGACATCTTCAGCAAGAAGACTCTGAAATACAAGCACACCCATAGACCATCTTCTCCGGAAAACTTGTACTCTTTGACAGTCGTTGCTACCGACAACGGGAAGCCACCACTGTCGTCGATGTGGATGCGAATAACAATGCTCCCAGATTCGAGCAAAGATCCTATCTCTATCCTGTACCCGAGAAGTACGGAGTTGGCAAGAAAGTGATACAACTGATCGCCAAGGACGATGCTGACTTCGGTGTAAATGCGGAGATCAGTTACTTCCTGGTGAACGTCAATGGAAGCGAATACTTTTCCATCGACGAAAAATCGGGATGGGTCTATGTTCGAAACACCTTGTCCAACGTGGCCGTGGGCACGACGTTCTTGTTAAAGGTTCAAGCGATCGACAAAGGTGTACCCCCGCAAAAGGACGAGGTTTCGTTGACTCTGGTGATATCTGGGCAGAACAAACACGCTCCCACCTTCGCTGCTGTTAGCTATCAGGTCAGGGTGCCGGAGAACGAGCCAGTTAATACTACTATCTTAACAGTCAGTGCCACAGACGGCGACGATGGACCAAATGGCATGATAAGGTACAAGATCTCGGCTGGGAACGAGAGAAACGAATTCTTCGTGCATTCTATTACCGGCGCGGTCACTATACTCGAACCCTTGGATTACGATCTGGTGCAAGAGTATAGGCTGAACATCACTGCCACGGATCTGGGATTCGAACCAAAGCAAGCTGTCGCCACTCTCACAGTAAACGTCTCCGATATTAACGACAATCCACCGACGTTCAATCAAAGTGTTTACGAAGCCTATTTGCCCGAGAATTCTCCGCCGGATAGTTTCGTTTATAAGGTACTAAACGTTCCCACTAGATATTCCCGTTAGTTCGTCGAAATTTACGATGCACGTATAATACTCTCTAATTACAGGTTATTGCCCGGGACATCGATTCTCCGAAATATGCCGTGGTTCAATACAAGATCCTTGGAGGAACAGGGAAGGAACATTTTCGTATTCGCGAGGACACTGGCGAGATCACATCCCTGATCAGTTTCGACTATGAAGAAGCCAACGAATACACGTTGGACATTGTCGCTGCTAATCCAGACTCTAATCCGCATATAGTCGGCATTACGACAGTTCTCGTACACATCACAGGTGTGAATGAATACTATCCGAAGTTTATTCAACCGGTGTTTCATATGGACGTGTCAGAAAGTGCCGAAGTTGGCACCTCGGTAGGCCTGGTCCAAGCGACTGATCAGGATGCAGGAGAAGATGGAAGAGTCTATTACCTATTCGTTGGATCTTCCAACGATCGTGGCTTCTCTATAGGTTCTGAGACCGGGATAATTCGAGTGTCGCGAAGATTGGATCGCGAAACCCAAAACAGAGTAGTACTGACAGTGATGACGAAGAACGGAGGTGGGATTCGTGGCAACGATACAGACGAAGCTCAGGTCATAGTCTCGATTCAGGATGGAAACGATCCTCCAGAGTTCCTTCAGAGTACATATGATGCCACGGTGTCTGAAGGAGCCGCTCATGGGACCCGAGTTCTGACTGTTAGGGCAGTCGACAAGGATATAAAACCGCAGAACAATCAGTTCTCTTATTCGATCATTAGTGGGAACATAGGACAAGCCTTCAAAGTAGACCCTCAAACTGGAGACATAGAGACTGCCAAACAATTGGATCGGGAAACGATTCCAGCTTACGACTTGACAATCGGTGCCATCGATACTGGCTCACCCCCACAAACTGGCACTGCGGTTGTCCATATCGAGCTACTGGATATCAATGACAACGGGCCTATCTTTGATCCACCGGAAGTAATTGGGTATGTCAACGAAAATGAACCGGCTGGAACGATTATAATGACACTGAGTGCTACTGACCCCGATCTACCACCGAATGGGGCACCCTTTACGTATAAGCTGGTCGGTGGACGACAGAGCGATATGGTTACCCTGGATAAGCATACCGGAGTGTTGAAGACTACGAGGAGCTTAGACAGAGAAGCTATGCCTCAATTAGACCTTGTGGTTAGTATGGAATGTTCGATGAACAAGAATTCTTTGAAGTAAATAGGTAAGGTATAACAGTTATTTCATTCCAATTAATCCTTGTAGATCGAAGTGGAAGACTCCGGTATACCGAGAATGAGAAGCGAGCACACGATCACTGTGATCGTTACGGATCAAAATGATTCTTTCAATGAACAGATACCATTAGGAAAGATTGCCGATGTGCACCCTAATGATCCAGATGTTACCGGTAGTTACTCTTGCAAGATACTTCAAGGATCGAATCCTAAAATTCTCAGTATTCCTACTGCCTGTGATCTTCATACGAAGAAAATAACTCCAGGTTTGTTGACCTAACGTATCTATTTATATCGTTAAAATGGAAAGCTTGCTAACTTTGTAATTAAATCTGTAATTTCCATCTTCCTATGTAGGAGTGGGTTACTCTTTGAGTGTGTCTGGGAACGATGGTCGCCATCCCAACGTGGTATCCAAAGTCACAGTGGAATTCCTTGTGTTCACCAATAGCACCATCGAAAATAGCATCACTCTGCAAGTATCGAAGCTGAGTGCGAGAGACTTTTTAAGTCAATATTATCGTGCTTTGTTAGACGTTCTGCAAGAAGAGATCGACGTTGGGGATACTCTCAAAATCTTCAGTCTTGGAGAGTCCGGGTCTGATTTGAATATCCATCTAGCAGTGGAATCGCCTCAAGGTACCTTAATTGTGCCACTTTCCTGTCATTTAATCGAAAGTTTAATTGAAAGTTTAATTGAAAGTTTTAAAAGTCAGTAAGATACGAACATTAAACTCCATCCTATCATGCAGGATACCGCAGCAAGTACGAAGTCACCGATTTGCTGAACC
>NW_016908877.1:1322495-1334464 GCF_001483705.2 Eufriesea mexicana | reverse complement strand
TGAACCGCAATAGAGACAAAATTCGATCGCTTCTCGAGGGAACCATCTTCACTATCGGTTACTCGCCGTGCAAGCAAATACCTTGCGAGAACGGAGGCTCTTGCAGCGACAAGTTGGTCATTTACGACGATGCGAGAATCACCGACAGCCAAGCACTGATTCTCACATCACCGAGAATGATGCACGAGATGACATGCAAATGCCGCGACGGTTTCACCGGCGATAGATGCGAGAGAAGACAAGACCCTTGTTCTCCGAATCCTTGCTTATTGGTAAATGTTCACCGAAAGTACAGGTGTCCCTCGTATCCCCGTTGCATCTCCTACAGTGTAAATAACCCCTACTTTACTGTTTTCAGGGAGGACAATGTAGACGAATGGGATACGATTTCCAGTGCACCTGTCCGATTGATCGAGAGGGGAAATTATGCGAACTGGAAAGAGGCGATGCTTGCGCGAGCAATCCATGCAGGAATGGTGGTTCGTGCAGGAAGAGTCCTGACAGTTTCAGTTTCTTCTGTCTGTGTCGAGCTGGCTACAGAGGGAACCATTGCGAGGCAGTCACAGACTCTTGTAGGCCGAATCCTTGTCTGTACGGAGGTTTGTGTGTGGGAGAAAAACCTGGGTAAGTTTTTTCGTGGATTACATATTAAATTGAACCTAATAAACCAAAAATACCAAAAATTCGTCGATGATTAATCCAACAATGATCCAATAATCCAGGTACAGATGCAGTTGTCCTGAGGGTCGCTATGGAAGACACTGCGAACGATCCACGTTTGGATTCGAAGAACTGTCTTACATGGCCTTCCCAGCCTTGGATTCAAACACAAACGACATAACCATTGTATTTGCAACGACGAAACCAGACGCGTTATTACTGTACAATTACGCACCTCAAGCCGGAGGACGTTCAGACTTTGTAGTTCTAGAATTGGTGGATGGAAGAGTGGTATTTTCGTACGGAGGTGCAAGAAGTGCCATTACCTCGATTACCATAAAAACAGAGAACTCTGTATCGGATGGAGAATGGAGGAAAGTGACAGCCACCAGGAATGGAAGGGTTGTGTCCTTGAGCGTGTCCATGTGTAGAGAGCACGGAGATATTTGCGACGATTGTAGACCTGGTGATGGCACATGCTACGCGGACGACGTAGGACCAACTGGGTTAGTATCATTCTTAGTATCATCTTAATATTAACTTTTTAAAATACACTCGTGTACCTAAAATGAATAATTGCTTTCCGTAGAACTCTGAACTTTAACAATAATCCACTTCTGGTGGGAGGACTCGAAAACGCAGATCCAGTACTCGAGAGACCAGGACAGGTACACTCCGATGATTTCGTCGGATGCGTTCACTCGGTTTCCATCAACGGCAGAGCTCTGAACCTGTCGAATCCTCTGGCATCGCGTGGGGTTAAATCCACGTGTATCAGATCGAAAAACAATCCTTGTCTGAGAGGTGGAAAGGAGTCCACCTCCGTTTGTGGGTTAAACGCTAAATGTTACGACAAGTGGCATCAAGTGACTTGCCAATGCGGCTCGTTGACAGCTCCTAATTGCGAAGGGGCACTTGAACCGATTACTTTGAGCGAGGGTGGATACATCGAATTCAAAGTACGTGAAAATCTTTAATACTTTAATTCTTAACTTCCCATTTGCTTCTCACCCGGGATCAACGAAAATAATCCCTTTGTCCTGCAGATTTCGGAGAAACACAGAAGAATGCAATTATTAGAATATCTTTATGGAGGTTCGACTATGTGGCATAAGATTAGAGCGAAACGGACTATCAGTGAAGATACCAGTCTTATGACTCAGCCGTCACCGTTTAAAACCATCTGCTTAATGTTCAGAACAGTTAAATCTGATGGTATCCTCATCTATGCTGCAACTAATAAACACTTCACATCGGTGGAGGTAAGGAGCATTCTGCGATACCTGAAATGAAAAAGCAATCATATAATTTTGTTCCTTAAGATTTGTAACATAAATGTCTTATGTTTCAGCTTCGCAATGGTCAACTGTTTTACGCGTCTCTTCTTGGGTCGCCGGTGAACATGACAGCGAATATCGAAGGAAGTCTGGCAGACGGTCACTGGCATAACCTGACTCTACATTCCTACTTCCGTGGCTTGAGATTATTCGTCGACGGTGTTCAAATGGGCGAAGAACTAGACCCTGCCGGTGTCCACGATTTCCTGGACCCGTACCTATCTGTCCTGTCGATCGGTGGAGTTAGCCAAGACCTGTATTACGCTCATAGCGCTGGCGCAAAAAGTTTCGAGGGTTGTTTGGCCAACTTCACCATCAACAACGAGATCCAGCCGTTCAATGGATCTGGCTCGATCTTCAAGGAGGTACTGTACCACGCAAAGGTGAGCACCGGATGCAGAGGACCAATTGGGATCAGCGCTGCAGCCACAGCCGATCCTCTGAGCATAGGAATCACCCTGGTCATAGTCTTCTTCGTCATCCTGCTAATCGCCATCTTGGTCAGCTTCATCGTTTTCCGTCTGAGACGACAAAACAAAGAAAAATCTGCTCCATCGGTGGTAAATAAGAACACGAACGCTATAATGACTGGAAATCCATTGGTCGGAACGGGTAACGATAATTTAATGTCTCGCCACGAGAATACCTACATCTCTGACACGTCCGATCTACGAGGCGTGGGTCATATGGGGCCAGAATTGATCTCGAAGAGGTACAAAGAACGCGAAATCAACGCGACCACCGAGCATCGACCGCAGAGACCGGACATTATCGAGAGAGAAGTAACAAAGTCGCCACCCATACGAGACGAACACCCGCCTCTCCCACCGCCTGCTCAAACTTCTCTACACTCCCATGAACATAATCCAGAACCCGACATGCCTGAGCATTATGACTTGGAAAACGCGAGTTCTATAGCGCCGAGCGATATCGATATCGTGTACCATTACAAAGGCTATCGGGATGGCATGCGGAAGTATAAAGCCACTCCTCCTCCTATTAATAATTACACCAACCATCATAAGCATACGGGACAGCAACACAGACACACCGGTCCGTTCCCGCCTAGGGCCTTACCACCTCCCAACGTGAGTCAGCCTTCGGGACCAACCCAAAAACTGTTACAAAGCACTCCATTGGCTAGGCTGTCGCCTAGCAGCGAGCTATCCGCTCAGCAACCAAGAATACTAACGTTACACGACATAAGTGGCAAACCTCTGCAAAGTGCTCTTCTGGCGACTACGTCTTCCTCCGGTGGAGTAGGAAAGGACGCTTTGAATTCTAACAGCGAAAGAAGTCTAAATTCCCCGATCATGAGTCAACTGTCTGGTTCAACGGCCAGTCGCAAGGCACCTCAGTCGAACAACGAAAATTCTGTGAACAACGTATCTTCGGGTCCCATGGGCTTAACCGCGGAAGAGATCGAGAGACTGAACTCGAGGCCAAGAACCTCTAGCCTCGTCTCCACTTTAGATGCCGTAAGTTCCTCCAGTGAAGCGAGAGGACCACCCACGCATGGTCCTCTGCATCTTCACCGTCGACACACTCCACCAGTCGAAAGACTGGAACGAAGGAACTCGTCAACGACCGACGAAAGCGGCAACGACAGTTTCACGTGCTCAGAATACGACAACACCTCGTTAGTCGGTGACAAACGATCGGACAACCCATTCGCGAAGCAAGATGACGAAGAAGTAAATCAACGGAGCAACGAGTCCTCTCAGACGACCAAGCCACCCTTGCCCCCCAATGTCAATTACGACGGTTTCGACAGTTCCTTCCGTGGATCTCTCAGTACTCTGGTAGCCTCCGACGACGACCTATCGACGCACATGGGAGGACTGTACAGACCGAACAACAGCGGATCGCCATCCACGACTACGACCGCGTTGAGTTGGGACTATCTGTTGAATTGGGGACTGAACTTCGACAGTTTGGTCGGGGTGTTTATCGACATCGCGGAACTACCCGACAGTGCCAATCGTGTTCCAAGTACGCTTAGATTACCAGCTAGTATACCTAAGCCATCAGAGGAGTACGTCTGAAAAGCGCTTCAACGTCAGACAATTAGTAGGACATTTAGCTACTTCTTGAAAAGAGCTGCGACACAATGGTGCCTATATATATTTTTTTTTCTATTTTTTATCTTGCGAAGGTACTCGATAAAAGTGTGCATGAATAACCAAAATACCACCGCGAATGGAATACGCTTTAAATTGCCAATTACGTAAGCCATAAAAACGTAAAGCACGACGAATAGAACGACGAAACGGACGTTTTTAGGTACATAAGCAAATTTCGTTGCGTCTTCACGGCCCCGTTCGATGAATCGGTGCTGTACCGAGTAAACCATTGTCTTGCCATAATAACGGAAGGATGTTCGAATACCGTTTTTGAAGAATGGTAACAAGAATTCGAGTGACGTCGCAAGGTTCGAGGATCGTCACGGATCTGCGTATCGTGCCGGGATAGAATTGTGAATTTGTAAATAATCCGGGATTTTTCCAAATGCGACGAGATTCTCTAACTACCGCTACAGATACGAGGCAACAGTGAAGGTACATTTCATCGAGTCTCAGCGAACTTGTAGCGTACATCGGGGGTCGCAATCGCGATACATTTTTCGCAATTAGCCACGAGTTCTATCGAGAACTCGTCGCCGATGAGAAACTATTGTGCGACTGTATCGCCACTATAAATAACTATTAAGTATTAAGTTTCCTGTATATAAAGTATATTGACGCTCTGTGCCAGATAATCTCGATACAGTCGCACAATATCGAACGATTGAGCAAATCGTGAATTAAACGATATAAAACGACGTAAAGGGAAGGCATCGATTTCTTTTTTTACGCTTTTTGCGTTCCTTATGGTAGTCGTGTCACGACTACAACCACTCGGTCAACGTTCTCGTAAGGTCCCGTAAAATGGCCGTGTTTTACGTGTTTTACAGGATTTCATCGAGAACGTTGGACAAAGTGTAACTGCCAGACTGATTTTTCTTTTCTTCACGAAGTTTCGAAACGTTATCATAGACTATCGTGAGATACCATCGATCGTCAAAATTTTGTAAATTACGCGAATTGTCGGTTGTATATATCGTATGCCTGATCTGTACAAAATGTGTGAATGAAATGCGTGTACTACCTTATCATCGATCGTATTTGTAATAAAAAAGACATTTGTAAAAAAAAAAAAAAAATGAAAGAAATAATCGACCTATTTTTATTATTTCCTATCCCGTTGATTTTCTCGTCGTGATTTTCGGGTACGTTATCTAAATATTCCCGTTGGTATTTTTTCGATAAACGTGAAGATATTCGAGAGACGTTTAGACTTTGTCCTGAACATATTTCGAGTCTTTCATCGTTTCGATATTCGTCTCGAAGACAGAACGGTTAAATGACTATTTGCGAATGCACCGATGCGAACGAGAGATAATAGACGTAATAGCAGAATTATCGATACATCATTTAATTGGTTACTAAACTATACTCGACCGGTTAGAATGTTCAGATAATGATATCTTCATTCCCGTCATACGACGAAGAGCTTTTGAACAGCGCCTATGCGAACATTAGTCTAATCGCTGACAAAGCTTGGACCTTCGAGAAGGAAGATCCCTTCCAAAAATTGAATCAATCTTTAACGATTCAGGTAAAATGTTCGCGAGCTCCCTGAATCATCCATCTTTCATTATTCCATACGCTAGAACATGCCAAGAATATACCAAACTAAATAAATAAATAAATAAAAATACAAAATTTTACGATTTGTTTCACAATAGAATTATAAATTGACTGCGAAGTACAAAGAAAATGGTACCTACCGAACAAAACGTGTTCGCGACGTTATTCCAAATTCCCGTTTGGCCAGCTATGGCAACTATGAATACCAGAAAGAACGCGAGAACGTGTATAAATCGGACGACAATTCGCCTCCAGTTTCTCTATCAAATTTCTGTTGGACCGAAGTTATCGAACCATGGATGCTACCGGAGGTCGAGAAGCACTTCGCCTGGTTAACTTCGAATGGACCACGAATTGTGAATCGTGAATTGTTAGCTTTTATCCTTAAACGTTATGAAAATATAACCCAATGTTCAAACGTTCTGTGGTAACGTTCGCGTGGGAAATTGATGTTGCAAAAGCTCGGCAACAAGATTACCGGAGGCTGACGATGCATCTAAGATCGGACGTGGCTTCAATTTGCATTGGGAAGACTTGCACAGTCAACACGTGCAGAGGTTGAGCCCGACAGAGAAGAAGATCAGGACAAATCGTGAATCGAGCAAAGAGAACCTGATCGGTAATACGCTTGCGATCAACTAACGTACCACTGCTTTCTTCTAAATTTGAATCCACAAAAAAAAAGATAAGAAAAAAACAAACTAGCTATAATCTAGAAATTAACTAGAAATTCTATTCGATTTTTGCTAATTAAAAAACGATGTCTGTCAAGAGTCAGATTCTACCGAAAAATTGGATAATTATTACGAGTGTCAACGTTACACCATCGAAAACTCTATGGAGATGCAGCTGCACATTCGTATAAGTAGCAACGCAGTTCGAAATTTATGGAAAGTGGGTAGCAACGCTCAGCAGCAATACCTCCAGCAGAAAATGCGTTTGCAGTGCTACAAGTTACAACAACCGCGGGAGCAGAGTTGTCAGAGCATGGAACGCCAGCAACAATTCTATTACACTGTTCAGTATCGTCCGCTGATACTCAGGGCAGAGTGCCAATCAGCAAGAACGGATTCTTATGGAATGAGAAAGCATTTACCGCCTGTTCTCAGCCCGGAAGTGCCGGAATTTTTCCCAAAAGTACCGGTACCCCGATTCAACAGTAACAAGGAACAGAACGTTAATCGTGTACAATATTTTCCGTCGCTTAACGAGCGGAGTTACCAGAACGAATTGTTTCCTTACAACAGAACTTACGAAAATACTGGACCTATATACCAGGTTTAAAATATTAATTTGCCTTATTCGACGAGCCTTGTTCTATCTCCGGTCGAAAATTGTTCCGTATATTCCACAAAAGACGTTCAACCTGATGGATGCAGGCAAAAAGAATATTAAAAATAAAAAATAAAATAGGACTTGTAAATTCTAGAGTACGGGTATACCTCTGCTGTCAGCCACCGATGCGACGACGTTCATTAGACCACCGCATCAATGGTACCAAAGGATTTCGCCACCAACGCAAATACAAATATCCAGTTCTTCTTCAACGCCGATATGCACTTCCATGCAACCATTGCGGGCTACTACTATTACCCATCATCCCCTGCAGGTAAAAATACAACGATCATTTGGAATCGAAACAAATATTTTATCGAAATATAGGTTATGATCAATCGAAGAAATATTGTAGGTACAAGAGAAGTTTTTACAGTCGAATCCTATACCGATTCCGGTTTATCAGCACCCTATAGAACTATATCACGAAACGGGACAAAAGCGTAAAAACCATGGAGTCGATTTTAAAAATTTAATACTATTGACAAAAAACGCGATGAAGGCTCATCGCGGTCCACCGAAGAGCTCGCAACATAAGCCTTCTTATCTGATCGAAGGGAAAAATCGAGGTTCAAAGTCCGAATCGGAAGTCATTCAATGGTTGGACAAAGGTTGTTCGTCGAAAGTGAAAGAATTTACCACTACTAACCCCCTGGTGGCAGAATTAAGAAACTTCGAGGTGAAAAGTGATAGAAAGGCATGCAGTTCCAAGAGGGAAAAGGACAGCGCAAGAAGCAGCGAACGTTTAAAACAAGAAGTTCAAGGAATGAATGCTAAAAGAATCGGCGAAAGGGATAAGAATGATACTCGAAATAGAAGAAGACTTTATAGAGACGTTCTAACCAATGCCTCAGCGAATCAAGTTACTTTGGAAAATGTGTTTGAAAAAAGGTACTACCAGTTACTATTCGTTATATCCTTTATAAAATAAATTCTATGACAAAATAATATTGGCAAAAATTGCATATAATATTTTTTCGTTACGTAATTTCCTTAGTAATAATTAATAATAATGACAAGTATATGTAATATATTTGATATCAGATACGACGAATTAGAGCAGCAAGCAATGGAACAGTACAGAACTTCAGAGGAATCCTTGGCACTTAAATACCAAGTATAATATTTTATTCCTATAATTACTTACCTTGAATCGTTGAACTTAATTTAATAAACCGGTTAAAATTATTCGTACATATCGAGATGAACAGCTTCCAACTTCCGATACCGCTAATACGATTAAAGTCAAAATCGAAATTAATACCTGCTAACAAAATCGATATAAAAGTATCGAGAATCGATTTCATTGTAGGAGCTTGAGCAGCAGGCAATGGAACAATATAAGTATTGTGGCGGGAATGTGCAAGAAGATGGCACGGTTTCGCGTGTACTGATGGACGATAAAAAAATCTGCAAGGATACTAAAAAAAATTTGGTAGAAGAAAATTGTATTGGCGGACAAAACTGCTCCGGTTTTGGAAGATGTAGTCCCACGAATACGGCCGAAAAGGAAGAAGGTTTAATGATTTTTCTTGTTAATTACCTGCAAAGTTATTTCTATATAGTCAAAATGATTAAAAAATATACAGCAATAAATTCATAATCTCATAATGATTAGTCAATAACTTCTAGATTCTTTTCTACAAAGACAAGGTAATTCTATACAAACTGAGATTAAAAAAAAATCGTGTATCCTTGGTCAATCCTTACCCGATAAAAATAGTCGATCAAGTATTCTCTCAAAAACTTTGACCACGTTATCTGAGGAACTATCTCGTGAATCGAAAAACACAGCTAAGGGTGCATCAGGTGATAAAATCGACAAAAGTGGTAAATATTCTAATTTCATATAATTTAAAATAGGGCATTAAAAATGATCCTTTTAATATTGTTTTCATTTTCGTAATAAATATAATAAAAGAATTCTTTCAGTTTCAGTCCGAGCATCGTCGAAAAGGCATCTGATACTGGTGTCACCCTTCGAGAAAGAATCAGAAGCCAGGTTAACAAGATCGACCGACCTAGAAGAGTTTTATTGTATCGCACAAGCGAATAAAAATATCTTTGGTTATTACAATAATTCAAAAGTTGCACAAATTGGTGGTGGAGACGAAAACATAACTATCATTCAATCTCCTAGAACAGAAGGTATAGTACATTTGAAAATTTTAAGCAGAAAAAAATGTATAATAATTTTTTCATATTTTTTTCTACTAGTTTGGCTCTCAGGCTTTTGGACCACATAAAGACTGGAACTTTAGGAAGACCATCGAGAAAGGAATAAACCTTAACGGACTAGATCCATTGAAAAACACATCTATATTGTGTGAATTAATGTATTTAAATATCATAATAAACGCTTCTAAAATACTGTATAATGTACTCTACATAAACACACAAACACAAACCGTCTTACGCAAAACATACACGTGTTTGTTCGTTGATTCGTCTTTCATGAAAATTAAGAAAGAACTGAGAGCAAGTACATAATAGTAATTATTCTAAACTATTGTTATTATTTTATAAAGACTACATCCTTAATCAATGTATCAAAATAGTAAATATAAAATATATTATTCGATCAATGAAATAAGTTAATGATAAATCTTACCAAATATGAACATAAAAAGAGAATTACATGAAATAGCCTCTTCAGTCTTCCATTAAATATTCTTTACATATTTGATAATCTTTTATGATCATATAATGAAGGTTGACGATTATGTTAGAAAGGTACATCACTATATTAAATCGTAAAAATGTCTCTAAATCAAAATACAAGTATAAAATAACTATCAAAAGATTTATAAAGTATTTTTCTAAACGTTTTCAATTATATTTTTTTCGTATCTCATTGTATATACGTTGAAACTCCTATACATAATACTTACACATGAAAACATCTCTGCATTATAGTAATCAAAAATTTACATATATTATATAAAATCTTTACTGTACTGGATATGCATACAGGTTACTCCTGGCTAAGCTTTTCTTTGTGTAACTAATACACTTTGTATAGCAAAATTATTTCGCAACTACATCGTAATTTGAGATCATAACTGTCATTAAAAAAATACTAAAATATATACCTTAAAAAATAAATATTTAAAGTAATATTCATAATCAATACCAACATAACATCGCCGTTTTAGGAACTAAGATTGTACAAACACGATTTAGCATAACCTTATATTAATAACTAATAGTACCAAATTTAATGTAAATATAATTGTATGAAACAATTATCTTAATATATCTACCAATTATCAAGAAATTCAAAACCAGTTTTTGGTATAGTTCTTTCTTCTTCCTCTTGATTTAATTGAGAAGATTGAAAACTACTGTAAGAACTAGGAGTCTCTAACAATGCTGTTGATTCATTAATGTCACTTGATTTTGTACGTGACAATACTACTAATGTATTTGTTTGACTTTTATCAGTATCTGAATCTCTTTCTCTGACTAAACTTTCCATATCATCTGCCAAATTGTTTTGTAATTTTAACAAAGATGTTTTATTCATCAGTTTAGCAAATATACTTTCAGAATGATCATTATCAACATTGCCTTTCAATAAACTATTACACTGTTCATCTTCAAAAATATTACTTGAAAAGCAATCAGATTGAAAGCGATTAACTGCATGAGATGAAGTATATGGATCATTAAGAGAATTTGTATTATTTCTCTGTGATTTTGCAGGAGTGGAGAAATGTGGTGATTCCCCAAATTGTGCTCTTATTAATTTTGACTTTGCATCATCTGTTGAATCTATTATACTAAGATTCATTTGTGATTGAGTCATGAATGAAAATGGAGCTGAATGCTCATCGCGCCATCGTAATGTCTATAATGTCATAGTAAAAAAATTTGCTTTATCTAACAAATTTTGAACTAATACTTTGAACCCAAACACATATAAACCATAAGTAGTAAGGTACTCAAGATTCAAAGTATTATATATTTATTTATAACAGCTAAATATTAATTGACATTTGTATGTTGAGACAAAGAATAAATGATATGGTTTATGATCTGATGTTAACTACAAATATAATAATACTTACAGAACCAGTTTCGTCAATAACATATTTCATTCCTGTTTGGATACGTAATTTTGGGTACCACTCTGGTAATTCTTTAATAAGCTCCGGTTTCTTCAATGTATACTTTAGTGCAACTTCCGGCTGAATAATAGTTTCATTAATTGCTTGATTCCGTTCAGCTATGCTTAATGTATTCCATAAACCCTCATAAGCTTCCTTAGTTGCAGTTATATCTTCTCCTATCCTTTGTGCCAATGGATTTATACTGTAGAAATATTGTTCAGCCCTTGAACTTAATGTAGTACTCATACCGAAATTTGTAAACTAACGCGAACAAAATATCTGCAATAAAAAGGAATTAACTGTATTAAAATAATTAAATCATAACAATTTTAAGTGCTAAAAAGTAAATCCTAAAATTAATGTTGAAGAAATGCAAGTATAGGTTACGATATCATCCAAAAATTGTTAACTGTTACTAAATAGAAAATAATAAAATATTCGAAACAGAAAAAATTCAATTACAATAAGCATAAATTATACGAAATGGAACTACTAGAATATTTATAAAAGAGCTACTTTTCAAGCGCTACTTAAGCATCGAATGACAGAACGTCCACAATTATGGGATGTATATATACATACATATGTAAGTCCGTACTGCACATACTTTTGTAATAAATCAGAGACTTCTCTTCTCTTTTAAAATTTATAATATATTACAAATATATGTTAGAATATTTCAGAAAACATGAATTAAATTAAATAAAATTTGAAAATATATTTTATATACGTAATTATTCATTTTATATTCATCAAAGTTATACGTTACATAAATGTAAAACGTAAGATACAATTTAGAAAACTAAATTATATATATAAAATATAATATATATATA
>NW_016908877.1:1313767-1322338 GCF_001483705.2 Eufriesea mexicana | reverse complement strand
ACAAATAATTAAAATTAACTGTATAAGAATATATAATTACTCAATTACTTATTCTAAAGTAAAAGGCATATTATTGTTACATTTTGAAACGATAATCAAAATATTTCTCGAAAATGTTTCCTAAAACCTATGACAGAAAATAAAAACTATTATTAAAGTTCAATAGAAAGAAAATTTAAATAAAATTATTTATTTTAACGTTCATATTAATCTATATTAATGTATATTAGTTTAGTAATAATAAAGAATACATATTAGTTTAGTAATAATAATATTTCTTTTTTATTTCGCTTAACATTTATTGCATTTGAATATACAATGCAATTTATATAACATAGTAAAAAAGATTATATAGTAATTAGTTTTAAAAAATACTTAGATAGGAACATGGCATTTAACTAATAACAATAAATTTATATAGATTAAATACACTTTTCGGACAAGCTTGGACATCTTGTAGAATTTAAACTTAAAAGAAATAAACATTTCAACAAATATAGTAGTACATATAGTAATTGTTAATTTACTCGAATTATACGACGTGTAAAGGATACCAAGACAGATTTGTTATTAATAGATTTCCAAAAACGTAAGTAACAATTTAAAATATAAACTCAAAATATAATGGGAAGGAACACATTAAATTATTCGTATTAGCATATCTCCTAAAAGATTTATTTCGTTCTGTTTGTTCAAAATTATAATATGTCAATTCCATATCCTCCATTGGTTCCAAAAGATTGATTTTTCAAAACAATCAACAGTTAAATCAATTTCAAAATTTAATTTATGAATAAAATTTTCTTTAAACTTACGTTCTTCATTGTAAACTAAGAACAATATAATGCCCCATTATTACCTGTATAACTAACCAGATTTCATTAAAATTATCTTATACTTCATTTTTTTTATTATCATACAAATATATACAATATTGTTATTTTAAATCAGTTCTTGCGCGTTTTAGTAATCGTTTTCATTTTCTATAATTTAAACGGAACGAATCACTTATTTTAAAATATACACAGCACACAAAGAATGATAATTATTTACATACAGCAATGTTTTAATAGGAATGATAATAAATAAAGATCGCTTGTGATTTCATAAGAATAAATGTTCGCTGTTTAAGTATCACTTACATAATTATTAGTATTTTTATAGAGTTTCAAGTACAAACAAGCGTATGCTTTAACTGTAATCTTTTTTACAAAATATATTTACAACCGGTAGTATATCTCGATAATCTGTACGAATATGAAACGAAATTGTTTGACAAAAAAATAATTAACTCTTATAGTTTCACTGTATTACCTCTGTAGTTTTTGTAATTTATAATCCTTTCATTTGAAATACGGACGTGATTTATCAACACTATATGATATAATTACTTACTTATTGAAGAATCAGTTAAAATATTCAGGATATATCGATAGATGAACGAATCTAATAATTAGGTACCTTCGTAATTTTTATAATGTATATGTAAGTGTTCCCGATATCAGATTTAAAATAGTGTATCGCAAGCGATACGAAATGACATAACGATGATTTTGTAATGATCATTTAAATTTTTACTTAAAACCTTGAAAATGTAAAATGTAGAAACGTAATATTTTCATTTAATAAAATCAATATGATTTCTCATTAAATTTAAAAAGCTGTTTCTCTCTACTTTGCAGAAGAAAGTGCAGAAGAATTCTAATAATTTTTGCATATTTCTTAACTTCACAAATGATTTCTGATACGTTAATAAGAGTACCACTACGAATGGAATCATAGTATTTCCGTGTTGCACATATCTTCAAAAAATTATTTCTGAAGAATACATTCATGTCTTTATTAAAAAAAATATACTAATAGTGGCGATGATTTACGCGCAATTTGAATTTCGTAACTTTCTTGTGATAATATACTATATGACATACATATACACTATCTTCACATAATGATTGTGTATCTCAAATCTTGTTCTACATTATTCTAAATTAACACGAACACCTCTTTAATTCTCATTATAAATACTGTATTGCTTTAGGATTACATAAACTAAGAGTAATTATATAAATTAAATGGAGAAAGTAGAAACATCCAAAAAATAAAAAAAAAAAGGAGACAAACTAAAAAAATGTCGAATTCATTTACTATGTAAAATCACTGAATAAACTGAATTTGTATTGTTTAATTAATCTAGAAAATGGAGAAAATAAAAGCAGCCTGTTACAGTAAATAGGCAATGCAATGATACTCATAATAAGCAACTCTTATTAATGAAAATTATAATAAAGGAAAAAACATTGCACAAAATATAGGACAAATGTAAAATTGTCCACAGTTACCTGTTTGACAAATGTTTAAGAGGGCCCAGACTTAGAATAGATGTAGCACCAAGCGCACCTAAATTACAAGTGTTAGGATTTCGTGCACCGTCTATCGTGATTATAGGCAATCCAAAATATCCACCCGTTTGAGCACTAAGCTGCGACAGCGGGATGTAGCTCTGTATACCAAGATTTGATAAACGATTCAACACATGGGGAGATTTCAAATCTACAACTGGTAGTGCTAATTCTGCACCACCATTTTGTGCTACGGTGTCAACTTCTTTATGATACGCTTGTTTGTGCGTTGTTAGCGCTTGAGCTGTCGGATATTGGGCAGGACAAAGATTACACCTAGTACCAAACAGTATTTATATATATATATAGATATTAGTATTTTAATTGTAGTATAAGAAGTTAGTATTCTTACTTGTGAAGTAGTTTACTTGGTGCACGATGAGTAGCCATGTGTTGCGTTAACATTTCCTGATTCTGGAAATTTTTATCACACACTTGACAAGTAAGCAATGCTCTGTAATATTGAAAAGTATCTCATTATCAATAAATATGGAGCAATTTTCTTTTAATTTGTCTTACCGTGGAGGTCTTCCACGTCTAACTACTGGCATTTGCGGTGGACCATCTTGCGTTAAATCTACTGTGGGAGGTCTCGGTGGTCTTTCCACTTCGTTCACTGCTGTTTTGTTTTGCTTATTGTGAGGAACAGCAAACTGACCCTGTTCTTGCTGCTTTTTTTGTGAACTAGCTGGTATGATAGAAATAGCAGAATTCAGAGTGAGCGCTGTAACATTTAAAGGCTGCTGTGAAGATGCAGTCCTCTGTTGCTGGGAAGGTATCTGCTGTTTGTTTTGTTCACTTGATTTATTTTTATTTGCTGCTGGAGTAACAGTAATACCTCTGGCTGCCAGTACATTAGCCACAGCCTTTGCATCAGACTTCTTGCCGCCAACACCTGATGGGTTCTGCACTTGAGCTGGAGCGGAACCTTTAGATTAGTAAAATAGGTTTTTTTATTTCTCCAGATCACCTCTTCCACGAATAGTTCTTTCATACATCATTTCAAAATATATAATGAAATAAACATACAAATAAATTTATGAAAACAAACGTAAAACAATTTGTAAAAATATAAAAATTTATTCTCTGGGCCAAAACTAATCTTAGAAGAGGTATTTAAAACCAACCAAATGACATAACATAACATATATTAAGACAGAAATATCTAGTCAAGTGTTTAAGATACCTGGTTGTCTAACACTAAGAGTTATGGAATCCGTAAGATGTATAGTAGAATCATTTCTGCTTGCTTGTTGAGTAGTAGCACCTTGAACATTTTGTATAACGGGTAGACCGTCATTTCTTTTTTGTTGCGCAATAACATGACAGTCTGCATCTTCATTTCTATCTGGCAATAAAACATCCATTCGTCGTTGTTTCATTGCAGAATTGTTCTGTTGTACTTGCATTGATTGTTGTATAGGACGTTTCATACGCTGCCGTGGAGTTGATCCCGTTTGAGGTACCCGCGGTGCCCTGCAATACACACATGCAAATTAAACTGCTTAATAATTTACTTTAAAAAGAATGATTATTCCTTATATCTTGTATATTTAACTTCGATTAAAAACAAATCACTTCCTTTTACAATTATTTCAACAGTACTTGCCGACTACTTTGTGCAACAGTAGGATACCTTCCACGTGAAATTTGCTGAGGCAATTGAGGATGCATTTGTGGCGGTGCAGTCATTTGCGTATATGGACCGGGTCCATACTGCGGATATAGGTGTGCTATATGAGGAGGATAATGCATGCCCTGTGGACCAGGAACTCTATACAACGGTGGTCTTCCTGGTGGTTGTACAAAGTAATTTGGGCCAGGGATCATTGTATTAGCACCTGGTGGAAGACTTGGAGGCATTTGCGTTTGTGGAAGTGGCATACGTTGTACTTGTTGAGCTAATTGTTGTACAGGTGCAGGTAGTTGCTCAAAATTAACAGGAGGCATTATTTGCTGCCCAGCACTAGCTACTGCATTATACGTAGGTGAGTTTATTTGATGTGGAGAAGTTAAAGGAGAATTCCTATTTATTTGTTGCGAATTTGGTGTATTTGGAGATTCCATAGATACTGCATGAGGTGAATGTGTACTTAATTGCGGAGATGCTTGACTCAAATGGGATGAATTCTGATTCAAATGAGGCGAATTTGTATTTAAATGAGGAGACAACTGGCTCACGCTCGTAGAAAGGGGCGTTCCATGCATTTGAGCTTTATGCATAGAAACTTCCAATGGTGAGTGAAAAATAAGATTAATACATTCTGGAATATTGCACTGATAATGTCCAGCTTTGCTCCGATGCTCGTCCAAATGAGCAATATCCTTAAATTTTTCATTACAAACGCGACAAGTACTAACAGTTTCAGCTAACTTTTCGAGCGAAACATATTCGGTTTCCGATGGTAAATTATTCGATAATGTTTCATTTTGATTATGCCTTTGATGCTCAATCAAATTTTGTAAAAGAGACCCAGCATTGTCAATATTATTATCACCCCCGTGATCAGGCTGTTCTTCATTCTCTTTAGAATTCTCATTATTCTTATTTGACAAATTAGTAGACAATTGATTCCAATTAAAACTAGTTGTGCTTTCTGCAGATTCTTCAGGCTTATCTCCATCATCACACACTGATGTACAATCTGCTGTATGATTTGAAAATGTAGATGATTTTGAAATAATACTAATTGCTGGATTCTCTTCTAAATTATGTATCATATTGGATTCATGACCTCTATCATCATCCTCTTCAATGCCTGAATTGTCAATTAATTGACTCATAGATCTAGATCTAAAATATTAAATAGATTATAACAAAAATAAATCTTATTTGAAGATTATTTTTAAATATGCAATATTACCCAGATTGTTCGCCAAGCTTCTTCAAGTTTTCAATTGTTTCTCTACATGTTGCTTCCAATGCATCTGATTCTTCATGATCTTCTGTTTCAGAAAGTCTTTTATCTGAATTATCATATTGATCTGTACTTTGTAGATCATCAACATTTTGGTCTTCCTTTTCAGATGGATTTGCCATATCACTACCTACACCTGAATCACCCTCATTGACGTCTATGGATGGTCTATCATTTTCTTCCAGTGGATTATGTTCATCAGTATTGAACTTAATATTTCCATATTCATCCTATCAATAGCATTCTATATAGAATTACACTAATTATAAAATTTGTAATACTTATCAGTACAACATACCTGTTGCTCTACCATCACGTTTTCAAACGGCTGACTAATCGAACTTTCTGTATCTTTTTCATGTCTTTGATCATTCTCCTTTGCTCCAGCCACGTCTCTTTGACTATGAATTTCTGTCCCCAGATTAATATTGCTTTTCACAACAGTAAAATCTTCTGATTCAGATGATTTTTTAAGCTTGAGTTTCAAAGGATCAGTGAAATTTTGTTTCTTTAATGTTAACTTCAAAGAACCTTTTTTTTCTGGATCTAGCCAATAGGTATTACTATGCTTCTTCTTAATAGTTTTCAAATGTGTAACTCTCCTTAAAACTATACGTGGCCTTCCTAAATGTGTATGGATGTGAATACGTAACTGCTTTTTTGTTACAAATTGTTTTCTACAAATTTCGCATGTAAATATCGGAAATCGTAAAGAAAATATAGAATTTTTATCGTCTATGTGTTTACCTGAAAAGAAAAAGTATTCCAAAAATTACAACATATCTATAATATCTACATTACAACACCTTAACATTGTTTTTACGAAAAATTTAATAATTGAAAATAAATAACTAAATAAAGACAGAATGTCTAACCACCTTTGCGACTAAAAGTCTCAGAAAAATATAGATTGAATAATTTGCCGCGCTTTCGTATTTACTGTCAAATCGATTAAACTGATATAATTTCCCATTAGATATATTTAACAGCTACACATTGATTATATCCAAACACATTTCTTATTTTAAAGGTTCACTCAGTGCATCAACGCGCGTTCCCCGTGTTACAACGGATGTAAACAATCGATGCCGATGTATAGGCAGCAACAGCAAGTGTTCACACAAAATGGTTGCAGCAGCAGACCATCTAGCGCAAGCGAGATAATTGCCTCTGCTTTTGCCGAGAATTGAAAACGGGATTCTCCAATCGATACTAGCTAAAGAACGAATATCATTGGCTCACTTCATATTAGCGCGACGTTCCCGCCGTGATATAGTTCGTATCAAAATGCATTTCATGTGATAACATTACGAACGTGCATAAACTACTTTTTACCGATCTTAAATTATTATCGTAATTTATAAAAATCTTTATTAAAATAATGAATGGAATATTATTAATCGATTGTACAAACAGATTAAGAAGGTAATAAAATCATATTTTGCAATCGGATCAAATCTTATCGTTGTAACTCTGGTTAGGAAAAGGATTATTAATTTGTGGTTTATTAAATTTATATAAAATTATATCATAAACCATATCAAATACGTTTCTTAATAAATACCAATAACAAAATCTTTGTAAATTTTCGTATTATCCGACATTAATAAAATCCTAACCTCCTCTTAATAATTTTATACTAATGTTCTTTTCTAGTACTATTTTTTTATAACATATAAATACATAAGTAAACTTTAATACAAAAAAAGGGTACTATCACTAAACAGTAAATAATAAATATAATTCACATATCTTTATAGTAATGATAAGATTTGGGTGGAAAAATTTATGAGGTAGGTTTGTAAAGATAGATTAATAACATTGTATTAAAAACATTCATTTTTATAGCAATGTTTTAAGTAAAATATATTACTTCTTTCAAAACAAAAGTATATCAAATCAAACAAGAATAAAATATTGAATTTCAAGTAAGTAACTCATAAAAAGTAGGCTAAATTTTAATGCTATTTGTTGCGGATATTACATTGTTTAATATTCTTATATAATTTGTTTCACCTTCATTCAATATTTTAGGAAAAAAACGTACCAAAATTTTGCAAATCATCCACTGCATCGTCTTTACAAATTTTGCTTTGGTCTGAAAATTTAAATTCCTGAAAATCTTGTTCCAATGGATTGTTCATTTCCACTCTGAAAATATAAATAGTTTTTTTTATTATTGTATAACATAATCATTGTTAAAATTATTACAGTTAGTTTCTTATTACTAGATATCATACTTACAGGCATTGTTATTAACAATGCAAATTGTCATGAAGTCATCAACAAAGATTTATCTTGATTTAAATAATTGTTCATTTACAATTACATATTCATTGATTAACAAAATCCACATATTGTAATTCGTTGCAACAAACAGTTCACAAATTTTGCACGATATTTATATTTTTTAGTCACTGAAAACATTAACCGTAATGCCGCAAAAATAATTCGTTGCAAGATAAACTGCTCTATTTAAATTTATCGGAGGATATTTATTAATGTTTACGATTGCTATCGAAATAGTAAATGGTAATAAGGTCAATTATACACGAGACAAACTTTCAACGTGTATAAAGTCGTATATTGTTAACTGAATATACAGAAACAGCATTGCATTTACTTTTAATCGATGATTACTGATCCGGCGTCGATATTATATTTATCGCTCAAACTTTAAAAAAATACGAAGTCACGATTCATTCGATGGATATAAAATTAAGTAGTGAAAACATATAGTTCCATTGATGTTTAGACGGTGAAGTTTTTTCCGATTTGATACATATAGTCAAGTATGGCTGTCAATATTATGACATGATCACTGCGCTGTTTATGGCACATTTGTAGTAGCGACATTCAACGACGGTAAAATCGGCGCGTCAACTGCGATGCCTACAGTACCCAATCTGAACTTATTATTAGTACGTGTTATATCGAGCCGCCAATATGGCGGCGACGCGATGAAACCCGCGCGTCCGTCAGAATAATCAACTCAATGTGAATTCGTGCCGAACTGTTGAAGCGCGTTCAGCGACGGGTTCAGAGTGTTCAGATGCGTTGTTTTGTAAGAACACACGCGCGCGCGCGCGCGCGCGTAGGGTAGCGTGCGCCGATCGCTGCAAACGCCGAGCTTACCTCTCCTCTCTTCTCCGCTCGACGTTTCGTATCTTTGTATATCTAACTTCTCCTCCACTGCACACCATCCACCACCTTTATCCACTTCCTCTTTCTCTTTCTCTCTCTTGCTCTCTTTC
>NW_016908877.1:1190610-1313728 GCF_001483705.2 Eufriesea mexicana | reverse complement strand
CTTTCCCTCCCTCTCTCTCTCTTTCTCTCGCGCGCACGTTCCTCTCCCTTCTGTCCCTCTTTCTCTTTGTCTCTTCCTCGATCTTTTTACCTCTATCGTCACATCTTCTTTATCAAAGATAAAAAGGGTTCACTCTCGCCGCATGTTTGTAGTTATTCAGAATATATAAAATGTGTATTACGATATCTGGTATGCCCTTCAAGTAAAACCCAATAAAACAAAAGAAACCAACCGAAATATATGTTGGAACTAAAAAGGGAGGGGAGAAGTAGAGAACGAGCCCGAATTGAAATTAAGTCAACCTAACATGCACTCAAGTATGAGTAGGGAGCCAATCCGCTCATAGCAAGTACTGCCGACGCAGGCGCAACTCAAACATCACTGTGAAACTCTTTTTCTCCTCTCGTTCTCTGTCTATCCCAGCTTTTCCTTTCATTTTCTATTAACAGACCATCTCTTTCCTTTCCTTTTTCATTAACTGATTCTCTTATTCTGTCTTTTTTTTGTTATTACTATCTTTCTAACTTCTACTATTTCTTTTTCCTTCTATTCTCTTTACTATCCCCCGAATGTTCCACGCTGTCTCTTAATCCATACAATTCTCCAACAAAATCGTCGACGTTAACTATCCAATTGCCAGCCATCAACCAGTGTACCTAAATTCTACTGTGTAGCTGACTATTTGCATTCACAATTTTTTATGGTTTTATTGATTGTATGGCAATCATTATATTTTGGTATGATATTTTATTACAGTTTTATATTGAAATTATTCAAATTGTATACATTTTCATAAAAGATACGTACATTTATTCATATGCATTTTAATTTTGTATTTTAAATTATAGTTATAGTTTATTATGGACATATATTGTTTATTCTAAAATTGTATAATTTGAAGCGCATTTTATTGTTTTATTTATATTGTAATATATTCTAACCAAATATATTATATCAAGTTTATAATTTAACATTTTCAATCAAGTAAAAAATCAGGATTCGATGTTGATGCGATAGTAGGAAAACTTCTTTGCGTGCAGTTTTTCTATGGAAAAGCGTGCATCAAAAAGCATACCTGAAATAACCGGTTTTGCCGGGAAAATACATGTGAACAAGGCGTGGCAGGAATGGTTGGAGGCCGACAGGAACGAATATAGTAGGGGAACTTAACGGAACATGTCGAAAACGACCGAATCTGGCATCTATTGATCGTAACAGGTTCTGTACAGTTTTCTACAGATACTCAAACAACTCGAGTTTAAAATTTTATATTTGATTCAAATGAAATTTCGCATTCATTTATTGTAGGTATTAATGATAATGATTTTATAAATTTTCATATGTACTTAATATTTGTTTGTATTGATTTTCTGTAGTATATTTGTGACTGTATTGAGTAATATGACAACAAAATAGTCAATTATGTTCATAAATTATTGTTTATGTAGTTACATATTATCCTTAATATGTTTTTTACATAAGAAAGATATAAGGAATAAGTACTGTCCTATTGAAGGTTTAACCTCAACTATTTTTATCGCTTTGTTTACGATGAATAAAACTCAAGCAAGCAGTTGAATGGTTAAATATAAGTTGACATTCTCATTCCACGGAATACTTGACTATTGATTTCATCCCTACCATGGACTCCTCGTCCTTTGGTTGGCAACTCCTAGTAGTGTGCGCCGTAGTCATGGTAATATGCGCAGAAAGGTAATCGTCTTTATGGAGAAGACGAGTTCACCACGATATAGTAGCGGTCTAACTTGATGCAAGGAGAAAGGGGATACTTGGATACGTACGTTGACCCAACATCCCTGACTACTCCTCCCTCTCCAACATCTCCTCCCACAAATCTGGTTTCACTGCGAGTTGCGCACAACTTTCTAAGCTCGAACTTCTGACAAGGTTTGCTCAAGTTATGCTCATTGCGTGTGTGGTAGGGATAGAAAAAGATAAAGATTTCAATGAAGACTTTGGTTAACAGGACTTCACGAACTTGTTCAAGGTCATTAACGGAAGAACCTGTAATTCTAAAATGTTGAAGCTTTTCTCCTGTGTGGCTTAATTAGTACTTAAATGCTTTAAAGATTATCTCATCAAGAATCACTTTTTGAATTAAAAAAATGGAAGCTAACATAATCATATCGATATAAATAGAAGGTTTATATTAACATTTGAACATGTATTTATAACATAGAAAATAGAAAAAATAAAATGAATTATTTACAAACAAACATATTAATAAATCTACAATCTTTTATGCTAAGAGTTCATTATAATGATTATATTATACCCTGATTATATCATTGATGTCATCGTACAAAATATTTTGGAATTGAACACGCAAGTAAAGGAAAACTTGGCAACACAGGGTATACCTCCATCCAGTCCTGCGGTTCCGCCATGTATCTCTACAAGAGCTGTTTTATTTGTAGACTTTACAAACACAGAACCCTTCTTTTTTATTTCCAATTATTTAAATTTACATTATATAAGAATTATATTATCAATTACATTAACTAAAAGACAAAAACGATATTTATGTATATATATATTCTTTCCTTTTAAATTCATTTTGTTTTAAATACAATTTACATTTATAAACACATGAATTCAATATTGTATGTCAAAAACATAAAAATATTTCTAAATGATTTCTTTTAGACTAAAATATTTATCATATTTAAATTATCGTATCACTTCACTATCAACTACTTATAGTTTTATTTTGGTACTAATAGTTATGAACTTTATTGTCTTCTTTTCTCATTCAGTTAACATTAAAATTAGAATTAATTTAATATATCATTTTATTAGATCTATTTACTGATTTTCCTTTTACAGGTAATTTGCAATTTGACCTCGTTTGTTGACCTCACTGGTTGCTAGGCACCAGTCATATTGTTAAAGGGAGGGAGTTAAGCTTTAGCGATGTTGCCAAATTGTTTCATGTCGAAAATACATATATGATCAAAATCTAATGTAATTAATTTCTTAGTCAAAAACACGGACTCATTATAAACATAACAAAAGCATTTTATCTTAATTTAATCAACAATTCTTCTTTAATTTCTCCATAGTATTGAATATAGTAAGCCATTACAATTTTTAACACCTGATAAATAATCAAAAATTTATATATATAAATTATATCTTTTATTAGGTATAAATAATATTATCGGGATATTATGCGTTAATTAATTTATTCAGTATATAAACAATTATTATTATTTTCAATATTTTAAAAGTTCATGTTAAAATTATATAATAGTCAAAGTGTCCTCTACAACTATTATAATATGGAAAATAGTTATTACTTTCAATCAAATATGTATATATCTTACAGGTAATCATATATCAGTGTTGCCAACTTAAAGAAAGATTGCGCAGTGTTATTATATTTTTCATTAAACTTCAAACAATGTATTTTAATTAAGAAAGACATAAACCAATTACATACTTGGTTTAGCCAAAAATCATTAATAAAGTGATAAATACTAAATTGTTCATTAAACTATATGTAATTTAATTAACTTCGTAATTATTGTGTTTAAAATTAACATTTAGAATTATTATTTAAAAAATAATACATTTTAATCAGCAATTACTCTGTAAGGTTTTTGTTTCTACAACCAATACCACGTGAATAAGAATAAATAAGTTATTATTAGTGACATTTAAGAACAGGTTACTTTAATACTTTTCTAATATTTATAATAATTTTCCACTATTAATATTGTCTGATATATGTTATATATACTTTATGTCTGTATTCTAAATTAGAAAGTTTTTAATCTAAATAAGTGATTATTTTTATATAAATCATGAAGATTATTATAAATAGTTTTCATGACTAATGAATGCGTCAACAAAAAGACAGATTTTATATGATCATGATATGCTTAATAATATATTATGTCTGTAGAAAGCATATTGCACTAAATTTTATTAATAGTTCATGCCACAACATTAACTAACTTGAAATTGTTTAATTACATATAACATTGTAATTATAAATATATAATAGAATAATTTATAATCATGTTTACTACTTTACGTAATAAATTTCAAACAGTTCAAGAAGGTATATCAGCTAGGTAAATGTTTTATTTCTAATTTTATACAAATAAAATATATGGTTATAGATAAGTTATTATATATTTGATGTGTGTTTTATATTTATTTTTATTATTTTAGTATTAGAGGATTAACTGTTGTTGATAACCCAAAACAAAAAAAAAATAGTAATATCAGAAATGTTAATTATAATGCAGGAGCTGATATCTTGCATAGATTTCAATTACAATGGAATGAATTACATGAACTTGCAGAAGAAAATGCAGGGAAAGCCCAAGAGGCTGATAAATTGATTGGAACTATTTATGGAAAACTTGAACAAGAATGGAAAAATATCACCCATTTAAATAGTACTTTAGCTTACATTCCAAAAATCAACAATGCAATACAAGATCTTATGGACCAAATAGGTATTAATATTTTAAATACATTTTGAATTCTACTATTAAAAATATTAAAAATTTAATTTATGTAATTTATAATATTATAGGAACCTTACAAGAAACGTTTGAAGAAGTAGAAAGTGCAATATATCGCTTAGAAGATCTAAATGAAATGTTAGATTTGCAAAGTAGACAGTTGGATCACAGATTTCAATTAGCCTTATATAAAGAGAAAAAGCTTGCAGAATTAGATGTTATTAAAGGTAAATTATGTAGTATTAAAAGTATTGCTACTGATTATATTAATATAAAATTAATACAATAAAAATATATATGAAATTTAGCAAAATTGGCCAATGAACATATTGAAAGGGTATCAAAATATGAACTTAAACAACAGAAAATGATGAAAGAAAGACGAGAAACATTTGAAGAAGTTTTTAAAGAAGAACTTAAGGAGTACAAAGCAACAGGATCCATATCAAGTTTGTTCATTTTAAAGATAGAAAAATCATAAAAAAACATAATCCTTAAGACAATGCAATAAAGTTGGTTTCCATTTTAGAATTACAAGTGACACAACAAGGACCTTCCTTGGATGAGATAGTTCTGGATGTAGATTCAACAATATTTAATGAATTTTTAAAAAACTAAAAATATATCTTTTTTATTAAGACAATAATGTTATTAGAATTATTTTAAATACATTAAAATTAGAAATATGTAATAAATAACTATGTAAAAATGTGTATAAATTGTATAAGAAATAGCAGGTAACTTTTAGAAATATCTTAGAAATCTATATTCCTAATTTAAATAAGATAAAATATAAAATATCGTGAAGTGCATTAAGTATTTTAAATTTATATTAATTTTGACAATAAATTTAAGTTATCACCACATTTGATTTATGGGAAAAGTATCATTATGTATTTTATACATAAGGGTTAGCTGAGTTTAAGTTCGCAGTTCGACAAGGAACGCTGAAATATACTCTTAACCTCAAACAGAAAAGCTTGGTAAATACGTAAGTAATAAAAGTAAAGAAGTTTTGGAAAATTATAATACATTATTCTTTTTTATCAGATATTCATTATAAATTATGTAATGTTATAAATTATGTTATAAATTATATTAAACTTATTAAATATTTTTCAATTACGTAATTTGTAATAATATTTAAATGTTTCTAGGTTTATTGATTTTGAAGACCAATTTTAATACAAAATAAAAATATTAATACAAAATGTTGCCAAAGTATAAAAAAAAAAGTTATATTTTAGATAAACTTCATAGAGGAGTTGTATATACCTTAATGGGTTCTACAATATTCCTTAGTGGAATTTTAGTATTCGAAATATACAGATATTTTCGCCATGTACGACCATTAAGAAAAGAAATGAAATTGGAAAGTAATAAAGAATTATTAGCAGAAGGAGAATATAAAAATATTGCTATTTAAAATGTAAAAATATAAAAATGTATGTATGTAAGTTGTAATAAATAATTTAAAAAAAAAAAGAATTGTTTTTAGTCATCGAATTTGTTTGTATTTGTTTTAGGGAGTATTATTACATTTTATAATTACATTGATTACAATAGAGGGGAATGAAGTATATTTATGGTAAAATTTTTTGATATTTTCAAAGATTTAATTTATTTGAATGTCATCACAATAATATACATTTGTTACTTAAATGCCATTCAAATCAATATAAAAAGATATATGTGATTATGCCCTGAGTAATTTTCAAATAACAAATGCAATTTATATCTTTATCTAATTACATCATAATTAATTTGTATCTTTTTATTGTAATTTGTTTGTAATTGATTTGTATCTATTTATTACTCTAAATAGAAATTAAGTGTAAGTTATAATATGAAAGTACTGCACATTTTATAAATGCAATTTCATTGTTAAAATATTAATTTTGAAATACATTTGTTATGATAATTGTCAGTCTCTACAGTATTAAATGCAAAATTAATAAATTTACTAAATAAATATTTAAAGATTAAATATTGTATTTACATTCTTATATTATATTATAAGGTATAATAATAAATAGTAAATAATGATATAATACATTCGTATTAATTTCATTTTGTTGAATATATTCAATATTTACAGAATGTTATATTAAATTAAAAATAATATCTCACTCTGTAATCGACATATTTTATATAAATAATTAAAATATATATCTTTTTACACTTAGGGTGTATTATTACTAAATTCAAAATCATTTGTTCTAATTGGAAGGATAATTACTGTTAACAACTAAAATTTTATGTTATAAAATTTGTATATTAAATAAACATTTTATGTTTAATATTTACACGTATGTAAGTTGAGTGCTCATGATACATTTACAAAGTAGTACATGGTCAAAAGTGTTTTCGCATTGTTTCAAATAGTTTGTATTCCAATTTGAAATTGTCTTGCACAGAAATTGCTATTTGTCACAAAGCTTAACCGTTTTAAAAATGCCGGATATTTTTCGAGATTATTGTAAGTCTTACAGAAGGCAATAATTTTTATACAGCTTCCAAAAGGAATTTTCGAGTACAAAATACATCATATATATGCCGGATACTTTATATACATTTTATCTTTTCTTGTGTAATAGACATAATTTGTACTCAGTTTCTTGATCATACTAGTCAAACAGCAATATTTTAGAAAAACTTTTAAAAGCAAATATACATACATTTTAAACTACGAAAGTCACAAATTTAATTCTATTTACATTTGTAAAAAGCAATCGGTGTAAGACTTACTGTATGAAGTGGATTTGTATGTGTATGTATATATTGTCAATATAATACATTAAACTTAAAAAATTAAATAAACACTATGTTTTTATCCGAAGTATCTATATAGCTACTTTGTATACCAACAAAATAGTACGAAACTTAGTCTTATGTAGATCGATCTTTAAATTATAATTATAGAATTTCAAGTACTGAATCTTAATAATCAATACTTTGTCCCATTTACAAAAAGGAACAATTTTATCAAACAATATGAGGAAAAAAAAAAAACAAACAAATATTTGTTTTTGAATAAAAACATCTCATGTTTTTCTTAAACATCTTAATTCTATGACCTGATCAAATACTTGCACAAACCCTGTAGCCCATAGGCTGCAATTTGAAATTCTGCGAGTAAAAATCTTAAATGATAAACATTTACGAACTATTAGATGTGGGGTTAGAATTTGACGATTCCACACGCATTGAATCGATTCTGGCTACGATTTTCAGTGCAGGACCTAATTTAATACTCATAGCCGACATAAGATGGTCTTCTTTGAGTAACATAAGTGCTTGACCATCTATTTCTTGAATAGCAAAATCTTCTGCGTAGTCAGCACACCCCGGTAATCCGCGTATAAAATCGCACACTTCACCAACCTAAAAGAAAAGAAAAATTAGAAATTTTCAATTACATATATTGGCTATTTTTATTTTCAGTACATTCATATGCGTGTTTCCTTACCGTCCATTTTACAGGATTAACTTTTGGCAGTGTTTCATCAATAGAAGAACTAGTAGTTGTAGTAGATAATGACTTTTCTTCTCCATTTTTCTTTATATCTCCGTCACTTTTTGATTCAGTCTCTATATCAGTCCACTGTTTTTCAGTACCATCACGATCTCTTACTTCTCGTTTCTTACTGTTTGATTGAAAATTTATTATAGTTTATAATTTTCAAGGTATTAACAACTTATATTTTTATACGTCCTTAATAAGTGGTTGTGAAATAACTTATTTTACTAACCTTTTTGCGCATCCAGAAGAACAAAACCGTTTTTCTTTTTTAAATTTAGTGTTTTGTTCATCTATTAAATTACCACAAGCTTCACATTTTCCAATGTGAACATTATTCATATCCTCATCATTGGGATAATTTGGTGCATGTTTCTTTCCTGCAATATAATATGTATTTAGTGTATTTTACATTTTACAGTACAATATTATGTATTAAAAAGGCAAATTAAATCTTTTATCTCTTACTTGGAGGTTCTTCGTGATTTTCTTTTTCAGAGGATGAATTACTATTACGATTTAAAATATTACTTGTTTCTTGATTAACTGTATTATTTAATGACGTTCGATTAACAGCAAATGGTTCAGATGCTAAAATATTCAAATTAATTAAATATGAATCAATGTGTTGATATCTATTGATAATATTCTAATAATAAATATATCAAATATTAAATCTGTACCTTCTTGAATGACAAAACCTTCAATTACATGTGTAAGGACTTGAGGTTTGACCATTGCTTTTGGAGGCACATGTTTACTGTTTGCATTAACTGATATAGAAACAGGAATTGCTGTTGAGTCTTCATTGTTGACACCGTTCGTAATAGAATTAATTGTATTTGCTAGTCCTGCTAAAGGATTACTACAAGGTTTTTCTTCCAGTTTTATTGATGAATTTTCTTCTTCTTTTATAACTACCTTAGATTGGTCCCCGTCTAGAACAATGGAATGAGATGCACATAAAAAATACACGCATATATTTATTACATATCACCGTAATGTAAATTATGAACGAACCTGTCGTTTCGGGTTGAGATATTGTAATTTCTTCTATTGTAACTGGTAATGATTCCTCTTTTTTTAATATTGATTTAGAGTTTTCTTCATTTGCTGCTGTGGTATTTACAGTAGATGGTAATACTAAAGAACATTCAGCTTGATGATTACGATCAGGTGACGTGATCATTATTGCCGAATTATTATCATGTGTTTGCTGATCTGTTGATTGATTTATCATAGACATTGTTTGAACTTGCGATGTACCACTAACTATTTGGCTACCAATTATTGTCGAATTGATCGCCTAGAAAAATTATATCACATGACAAAAATAATAGTTGATAATATAGTAATTGAACTAAAAAGTCTTATTGTAAATAAATGCAACGTTTAATACCTGTAACGGTAATTGTTGTACAGCGGACATAGGAGACTGTTGTACTTGATTCATTTGAGACGTAGCAACACCAACTCCGCTCACCGAAACTACAGGCATAATCGGACGTTCGCCACCAAGAACTACTCCTGGTTGTTGTTGTTGCTGTAGAGCCATATTTGCTGTAAGAAAAATAATCAAAAATTTGACTGTTATTAAAATACCCATACCTTTTTGTAGCTAATATATGAAAGGTCATCTTACTCATTATTGGTTTAGGTTGTATTTGCTGTTGTGATGGTTGCACTTGTGGTTGTTGATATTGCTGTTGCATCTGCTGTTGCTGCTGTGTGTGCTGTTTCTGTTGAATAAAAACCTGTTGATGTTGTTGTTGCATCGTTTGCTGTGACTGTTGCTGTGGTTGTTGCGGCGATTGTAGTGGTTTACCACGACTTTTACCGCTACTACCGCTTCCTTTTCCACTCTAAGTTATAAAACATAAAAAAAAATTTCTTCATTATACAAAAACAGAAAGAAGCTTTTATAATTTACATGTGATTCGGAAATTACAGCAATTGAAATCACTTTCCCAATTGTTGACACTAATTATAGTAACCTGTACATGTACCGTAGCTTGTACTCCATGAACAGTTTGTGTTGAAACAGAACTGGCAGCTCTTATATTAGCAGCTTGTACTGCTAGTGACGAGGACGGCAAAATACTCAAAGGTCGTTGTCCACCTGTACTCTGTTTACCCTGTTGCTGTTGCTGTTGTTGTATATCCATTACCTTTGGTTTCCCACTAGCTGCAGCAATTTGTTGTACTCCCTGAATTTGTTGTTGCGTAGCTAGTGCTAACCAAGTATAATAGAGTAAATTAATTTGATTGAAAATGTAAAATTTCATAAAATGTAAAATATAAAAGGAGGAAAAAAAAATATGTTCAATGTATGCGTAAAACTGACCATTATGAGCTTGAATTGGTTGTGGACTTTGTATAAACATATCAGGTTGACTAGGACCTCTAATAAATATTTGATTAGTTAAAAGTGCTGGTGGCTGTATTCCAGTCCAAGCAACTTGTGGTGTAAATTGCCAAGGAGCAAACTGCATACCACCTCGTCCGCCGGATGGAGTAGCCGCTGTACACGTAGTATACTACACATTTTAGAAATACACTTGTATAAGATATAAACTGAGTATAGGATTAATAAATATATATTCCAGACTAAAATTAAAATATGATACCTTTTGTACTTGATCTTGTTTATTTGCAGATTGTTGCTGCTGCTGTTGTTGTATAGACGGTGGTGGTTGTGGAGAACCCAATACACCAAGTTGACCAAATACCAGAGTTTGTCCTGCACCAGGTGTTGCAGAAGTAGGTACTGGTAAATAACCTGTAGGAAATCCTTGAACTTTAGTTCCTCCAGCTGCTGGATGACCACCTCCTTGACCTGGTGTTGATGCAGTAGTTAACATATGCGGTGTTAACTGGGCAGCAGATTGAAATGGCTTTCCAGCAGTAATGACCTGTAAAGTATCCTACTTAGAAAGAGATTTATGTACTTTAACAGTAGTAAAGATCACGAATATATTTAAGTACCTGTATAGAAGAAGGATTTATGCCAGCTGGATGGAGAGCTAAATTCCCTGGCATCAACAATGGAGTTCCTTGGGTATTATAAAGTTGCTGTAAATGATATGCTTGATTCTGCATAGGTTGTTGAATTACTTGCACTGCTTGTGGATGTGCAGCCATGGTAGTAATAGTTGTTGCTCCTTGTTGCCCAGATAAAGTCATAGATACACCTCCAACGCCCTGTTGTTGATGTTGCATTGATACTGCAACAGCACCCTGGAATATTTTATTTTTCATAATAAAAATTTCTAAGCTCTTGATGTTGTCTCTGTAATAACATATCTTTATACAAATTTTTACCTGTTGCTGGGGCATAATTGCTGCTACCTGTGGCTGTACCTGTACTTGAGTAGGAACAACACTGTGTGGTCCACTACTTGATTGCTGTTGCTGAGACTGTGGTTGTTGTTGTTGTTGTTGCACTTGCTGTTGCACTTGTTGCTGTACTTGCTGCTGCACCTGCATTTGTTGCTGTGATTGCACTTGTTGTTGAATTTGTTGTTGTGGTTGAACTTGTTGAGATTGTACTTGTTGCTGTCCTTGTTGTTGTACTTGTTGTGGCTGAGATGGTTGTTGCTGAACATGCTGTTGTTGCTGCTGTACATTTTGCTGTTGTTGAATATCATGGGTTGCAATCATCATTTGTTGTGATTGAGCTTGTTGTTGCTGTTGCTGCTGCTGCTGAGTTTGTTGCTGTTGCTGCTGGGTTTGTTGTTGTTGCTGTTGAGACTGTTGTTGTGCTTGTTGTGGCTGATTTTGAGAGATTCCAATTGGTTTAACATCTGTCATGTTTTCTTAAACCTTTTCGTTATTCGAAGCTAAACTTCCTCTAAGAAGTATTCTTCCCACTCTTATATTGTTAGCAATTCAATGTCTTTTTTCCTTGCCATCTTATATAGATTGCTTATTAAAATGTCACTTTTAATCTTTTAAATTTACTGCACCTAAAAAAGAAATTTTTTCAAATTAAAGTTCTTCATACTCATAAACACATAAATATATAGTAGATTTACATTATATTTAGAACATTTATTTACATATTATACAATTTATTTCTAATTGAATTTTATATATTTAAGACAAATATGTATTATAACATAAATTTTACAATAATTTGAACTAAAAATTTAATATACATTTTTACAACTTTTCCAAAAATAGTAAAATAGTTATATATCAATATACTCTATCAATTAATGTAATAGTGCATAAACTGTAGTATATTTGATATAAGAATGTAAAAAAAAATTACGCAATGTTTATTGTCCATAACCTTAATAATATTCATACACGTGGAATGTAGTGAGGTCTAATTTAAATTTTCTTTAAGTATTATTATATGAAACAATAATCAAGTGTAAAAGTGGGTGACGGTGTAAATATTAATTAAGAATGTAAGTGTTTTACAATAAATAATTAACTGTTGCATATTCAAGATATAAAAAATTATTTTGCGTAGTACCAATATACATAAAAGTTAATTTATAATATTTGGTGTGCTTATATATTAAAATATACAATTTACTACAAATAAAATATAAAATCCTTTTATTAATGACTTATTTGATATATAATACATATTACTTATTTTGTGTACAAAGTTTAATAGTTTTGGGCGTGATAGATAACCTTAAATAATATGTATATCATACATACAATATAAAGGTACTAAACAATAGCAGTCACTATTAAAAATCATTATATTTTTAATTGCATGAGTTACAATAATAATAACTAAAATATATATTAAAATATAAATTTAAAATCATGAAAATATTTCCATTACATATTGACATAACAGCATCACAACGCAATGTTCTATTCTGAAAACAAATTGTATGTGTACATACGTTATTTAAAATAGCAATTTTCGAATGAAATTTTGTTATTCACTGATTTTTTAAACTTAAAATATCTAACAAAATGGAATAAAATGAAATTAGAATCAATATTAATAATATTTATATAACCTATAATTTTGTATACTTTTTGAAGTTTCTCATATGCATTATATTTAAAAATTGCAATAATTTAAGGACAGATAATAATTAGACGTATGAAATTATTTATTTTTCAAATATTGGATAAGTAATAATTTGAAACATTATGAAAGTATATTAAGTTATGTATATTTGGTTGCTATTACTCTATACGACTTGGCGTTATACAAATTAGTTCGTAGATAAATTTAGTAAAAAGGAAACATATAGTATCTCAAAAAATATAAAAACATTTAATGAGTTAAAACAGTTTAAACGTTTCAGATGGTAAAGAAGAAATCTGTATTCATGCATAAGTATCAAAGTATCGATGAACAGAAAACATATGATCCATCTTGGTTTTTAGATAGGAACAAAATGTCGTCTTACTAGCACCATAATTAGTAGTTGGATAAGGGGTTCAAAGAGAAAGAGGGCATATATCTCTCTGAGCGGGAAATACGATTGAAAGGCAGGTTGTAGGGTAAAGTAGGAGGAAGGGGGAAAGAAAAATAAGAGAAGGGGAGAAGCGACCGTACCAGGGGGCGGTTGACAACATGGATTTCGCCATAATGGTAATAACGACGATAATGAGAATAACAACACACGCGGTTGTTTAGGAATTGTCTATTCAATGGTTATTTATCAAAAAATGATAATACGTACAATAAAGGAACTTTATCTCGGTGAATACCGAACAGCGTCCCTAACGCCGACATATTGGATTACAAAATAAAGCACGTTCGAAGATCCGGCGGGACATAATGCAAAGAGTGTTGTGTATTTGTTGTTTGTTGGTAATTATTAAATGTTACGTAGAATATAATGTGACCATTGAATTATTAGCAATATATAACTGATAAATTAAAAATATTGGAGGCACACGATATTGCATAGAGTTTAGATACTTGTTCAGGTACTCACATGGCGACTGCGCAGTCACACCTATCACGTTTTCGAACACGCCGTAGACACTGTCACTACACAATTTCACTATAAGCTTGAACAAACTTTTAATCCTACACGTCTGTATTTCATTTGTTTTTAAAAAGCACTACAAATGTTTTAAATAAAGTTTTGTTAGACGTTGACGTCGCAAGGTTTCGTAAGCAATCGTAGTCGCATTCGTTGTCTGCTTCCCTGCTCCCACACGATCTGCGGAACCCCTCGCTTCTCTCGATTCTCCCTCCCCTCACTGCCCTTCTTCCTGTCTGCTCCCTTCCACGTCGGTTTTCATAACCTCACCTCTCCCGTCGCATATGATAGACTCGTACGCTCATTGGTCCAGCGAGGACAAATCCCAAAGGCATCGTTTGCACCGTGAAAGGCGGGGCCATTGGATATGGTGGCTGCAGGCGCATGCCCCGTAACGGTACTCATACTCTTACTCTACACTCATACATTTCTCACTAACACAATTATATGCCCTGTGATGCACGTATACGTGATTATAGTCTGCAGAATATTTCGCAGTATAACTTCACGATACTGTCAGGGACGAATCTACTTACATAGTTCTCCCCTTGCACTTTATAATATTCCTAAACTTTATTATTTTCTGTCTCCAATTGTATTAAAATCTCAGGTATTAATAAGTATCATATATTATTAACTTACATTTATATAACTCTGTTGCATATTTAATAGTAAAAAGAATAAACATTTTATATTAATTTCTTATGTTACATCTCATATACATTTTTTAAATTGTATATTTTAATATATTATTTTTGGTACAAAATGATATTATACAAAACGAAAATATAACCCAGTACCGCTACATTATTTAATACATTTTGATCAAACACATCAAAGCAACTAAATTACAATATTTGTAAGTATTTTCTTCTTTATTACAATTGTCAGATTATTTTGGCATAAAATAAATATATAAGATCCTGATAATGATATTTTAAATATGAAAAAATAGCTTTAAAATTCAATAAAATAGATTTATTTTTTGGTAATTTATAGTAATTATATAGTAGTTTGGCGTAATAAATTAAGAAGGATCAAATATTGAAATTTTTTAAATCTAATTGTACAAATAACATTAAGTAAAACGTATGTACAAAATTAATAATTAAATTAATTTTTGCATAAGTGTATTTAAAGATATATGTATATGTAAAAAAATAACAATATTTGTAAATTTTTCAATTTTGGGTTCTTTTCGATCCAATTTCGCGAATGTGCGCTACGTTCCTGGCACAGCTGTTTCTAAGTTGAGCTTCATACTGTCCTGTTCAAAACCATGTAATGCGACTTCATTTACCACTGGTTTCTTGCTTTTATATGATGGATATCTATTCGTAAAATATGATACTATTCCTTTTAGTTAAAGAATGAAATGTTTATTCAATTAAACGTATAAACATTACATTATTTTATATACGATTTAAATTGCTGAAATTGTGATTTGAATGATTTACTACTGTATCCTGTATTATATTGTAATAATTTCTGTTTAGTATCGATTATAAGTTCGAGATATTCATTGTCGTTATATTTAAATTTAATCCATTAGCTTTCATCGCAAGTATCACCAACTAACACCGTCTATTTCTTCTGAATTTATTTATTTTTTAATGCTACGTATACCTTGATTCTATTGTATTTATTATGTATACATATACACGTGTTGCTATACATTTTTAATAGTTTACGTTATTTGAAACAAAACATTGAGAAAGAACTATCGTAAGGTACGAAATGTAGTAGATTTAGCGGTCATCTTCTAATACCAGTCATGGATTTCGACAAAGAGCGAGACAGTAGAATGTTTCGAGGGTAGGAAGAGTCGTGGTCGCGCCAATCCCAGCAACCGCGTCCCTACGGTGGCATGTCTAACATATACAACTGCATATTCTGTCATATGATTGTGTGGGTCGAGTGAAACAGCGACAGTCTATAGTCCTGTTCACGCAAGGTTAGGAAAATTACGATATTCCGCGAAGGAGTGTGGCGGTGCGTGTAGTTTGTTGTTCGACCGATAGAGCGTGCAAAGGGAAAGTGGGGGGAAGCAACAGCCAATGGTTTAGGTCGACCGGGGTTGCCAAGGTAACAAGTTAATGATTCGAGCCGCCACTGAGAAATTAGCTTTACTCCTTGGCTGTGTCGCGCATGCGTTCTTCCTTAGAAACTCATAGCTACGTATCCTGCGTTTCAATATAGCGACATCTCACATCTATATCGACGTTCCTTTATACGTACGTGCATTTCGTTTCTATGTGTTCGTAGTTAACTTCCTTTGTGTTCACTCTCTGTTTGATACAGACACGCGATCGTATACATATGTTGAGAAAGAAAGTGTCGTGCTTTCATGCAAGCCAACCCACACAACCAATCAAGTTCGCGTGTACATACAAAAACGTAGACTGTATTAGTCATCGCAACGATTGGTCCCCTTCCCATTCCAATCTCTTATTGGCTTCTCTGTTTCCCATTCGTGTTCTCCTCTTCCCTCTTACCACGATGAATTTGCATCTCTGTCAGTCGATTCGTTCTCTTTTTCTTTCGTCTTCTCTCTTCACTCTTTCGACCCCTCTACCCATGACCTTATTTTCCCCACCGCTCCGTAGAATTGTAATTCTACCACGCGTCGCCGCGAATCCTCTTGAACGACTAGGGGGCAGAGAGGGGGACGTGCATAAGGAGGAGGGGAGTTACCCATCAACATTCATTGTGGATTATAATATTCGATGTCCGTCGATCGGGCATCAGAGGCGAATTAGCGTGTAGAAAATGGAAGCAGCCCCGGGCACGTAATTACGCCACGCCTGGTTTTTGCCACGCTACCACGATCACTTGACAGTCACGAAATTTCATCTTGCCCCTGTTCTTTACATTCTCTTTGATTTTCTTTTCCTCACTTTCCTTATCATTCCTAGGAATTGGCATGCTACCTTTTTCACGTTACAATAAATCACGTATACGACACTCACTTACATGTTATAAAGTAACGAACGATATATATAAAAATATCGATGTAATCATTTAATATGACAGTATCAAATAATATCATTCAATAGCACGATTACAACCTATACGTTGTTCTAATGTGTAGCACAAAATGGATACTCGATGTGGTAAAAATTTCAATTAATCGCAAACTGATATTCGTGAATTGAGGATCTCCTGTGGTTATTTCTATCCTTTGAATTTTTGACCGAGTTACAGGAATACTCGGTTTCAATTAGACTCCGCCATCTACGAACCTTAGCCACGTTGAATAAAAATAGTCGTATTATTAAATTTATTCAACCACAAATAGAAACGTGGTTAAAATGTAACTTAGCCGTAAAAATTAAGGTAGAGATTTTGGGTGTTTCTCACGGGGATTAATTGACCGATAAATCATGGAATACGGTGTCGGAAGTAGCAGACTCACGCGACACCGGAAGAGATTCGTGCGCTCGCAATGAACGTATCTTTTCGTAGATACAAGAAACAACGCTGATAACACCGGTCCGATGGATTTGTATCGATCGTAAAAATCTTTTGCAGAATATGATTATTCAAACTTTCTTACGGAAATTTCAACGATGTCCGAAATTTCGATTCTGTTCCACGAAACCGGCATTTACGGCGGACAGATATGACGTGAAGAGAGGTCCCTACGCGAATATTTCCAATAATCACGTAGCATACTTCGACGAGTTACTTGGACGAAATAGAGTGATCACGGATGCAGATGAATGCGAAGGATACAATATAGATCACTCGAAGATCGTCAGAGGTAAGCGGAAATAGCGTGTCCTGACGATTTTTCGAATTTCCCGATGAAATTTTCTTTTAAACTGGATTCGCTTGACGTTACAATGACATGTCTATATAGTAATCATGTTTCGCGTAGATTTTTTAACAAATGAGTTTTCCACCTTTCGCGATGCATTCATAAGCATCGTGAGTTGGGAAGAGAATCGACTTAAATGCAGATGTAGTACTTAAGTTACGTGATATTGAACCTAATTACTTACAGGGAAGAGCAAACTCGTGTTGAAACCGAAAACCACCAACGAGGTATCTGCCATATTAAAGTATTGTAACGACAATCGGTTGGCCGTATGCCCCCAGAGCGGAAACACAGGTCTTGTAGGCGGGAGCGTGCCGGTCTTCGACGAGATTGTTATTTCCATGAAACTTATGAACAAAATCATCGAAACGAACGAATTGGCAGGTTGGTAGATAGAAATTGGGCAGGTAAATAGGAAAAGTCGAGCTTTTCAGACAAAAGGGCAAGGTCACAGGTATCGGGCCGGCATTTTTGAAACGATCAATTGGGAAAAATGAGAACTTTCTTTTGTCTTATGGCTATTCGCTTTAGGGGTGCTGACCTGCGAAGCTGGCTGCGTACTCGAGGACCTGGACAATCATTTAGCGACTGTAGGTTTAATGATGCCGATTGATCTCGGTGCCAAGGGTAGTTGTCTGATCGGTGGTTGCGTATCCACAAACGCTGGCGGTTTGAGACTTCTTCGTTATGGTAATCTTCATGGAAACGTATTAGGTTTGGAAGCTGTGAGTTTTCAAATTTGGCAACCGAGCCATCATCTTCTCCTCAATTTTCCCTGTGTTCAATCATTTCGTTTCAGGTAAAAGCGAACGGGGACGTGGTAGACTGTTTAAGTACGCTAAAGAAGAACAACACTGGCTATCATTTGAAACATCTATTTATTGGGTCCGAAGGAACTTTGGGAATTGTAACGAAAGTCGCAATTCAATGTCCACCTCTTCCTGCAGCCATCAATGTTGCTTTCTTAGGTACTACAGGTCCTCGGAAGTGCTTTCTGCATCTCTGCATAAAAATTCGTTATCTATTGTAGGGCTAGACAACTTTGACAAAGTGCTAGAAACGTTTCATCTGGCAAAGAAGGAGTTGGGGGAGATTTTGTCTTCGTTCGAGATGATGGACAAGTTGTCTTTAGACGTCTCGACAGAGATCTTGGGTCTAAAGAATCCACTAACGTCGAATACCAGTGGTCATAACTTTTACGTACTAATGGAGACTTCTGGTAGTAACGTGAACCATGATGAAGAGAAGCTCAACTCTTTTGTGGAGAAGGCGTTTGCCAACGAGTTCATCGAAGACGGTACCATGACTTCAGATCCTGCCAAAGTCAGAGTTAGTAATTAGTATTTTCTCGTATCATCTGGCTGTCCTTTAGAAACGTTTCTTACTTTTTCTTATATTATTATTCTACAGTAGAAGCCATTTTTACCGTATTATTTATCTCGGGAATTTTAACCTTTTTTTAAACTTTTGATAATTACAATAATTTCTAGCAAATAATTGAAACATTTGGCGAGAATAAATAAAGAAAACTATTTCTGTTTTACATAGAATATATGGGCGCTGAGAGAACGCATTAGCGAAGCAATATTACGAGAGGGTTACGTTTTTAAATATGATATTTCCATACCTCTTCCACATTTTTATAAAGTGATCGAGGTACTCAGAGAACGATTGCGAGATCCACGTATTATAAGAATTAGTGGATACGGCCATCTAGGTATGATTGAATAAGCATTTAATAAATACCTGTATTTCTTATGCTCAAGACTGAACAACTCGAAAATTAATTCGAAAGGTTACAATTTTTTATTTTTTTATATTTTTGTCTCTTTTTTGCCTATTAGGTGATGGAAACATTCATGTACAGGTTTCTATACCTTCGTATGAACCTGAGATAGCGTCACAACTACAACCTTTTATTTTCGAATACGTATCTAGCCTTCGTGGTAGTGTAAGTGCTGAACATGGCATAGGATTCACGAAAACGAAGTATCTGCACATGAGTAGAAGTTCTTCTGAAATCGAACTTATGCACGAATTGAAGAGAATGATGGATCCCAATGGTATACTTAATCCATACAAGGTTTTGCATCCATTAAAAACTTCCGTGCAATGATTAAATTCGAAAAATAAGAAAAAATTTATGTAAAAGATAACGGTAGTGCAATCAAAATATTATTGTACTGTTTAAATATAGTACTCAATGATTCATCCTCAAGTTATGTTAAGTTAATTTATATTAAGTTAAATAAATGAAATCAATATCGAATTAAAGATAAAACAGAAAAGAATAATATATTATTACAATAAATAATAAATCATTATGTAGTTATTCGTTATTTTAATTTTTCTTTCCTATGGTCTTTGTACGACCTTTATATTTAGTGTATAAAAATTCTATTCATTTATTTTTTATAGTTGTTATTACAATAAAATTATTCGAAATCTTTCTTTTTATTTTTATTATAGAAAATGTCATTCAATAGAAAATATTTTAAAATTTTCGCGCTTATTCGTTACGCACATGCGTAGAAATGAGATACGAATATCTCTGTACCACATCATGGTAAAGGGAAAAACTGCATTCTGTTATACCGATTGAGTAATTTTTTATCATATTGAGTACTCATAAGCATACAGAGAGATCGCTACCATCCAGTCGACCATATTTTTCTAACGATGTCTATCTTTAGATTAAAAACTGTATTCCCAATAAAACAATCTATTTCTTTCTTTCTTAATGTTTTGCTTGTATCAATTAATAGATATATTATTCTTCAATTTCTTATTATTAGTCTATGTCAAAGTATCCTAGAATAAATTCCTTCGTCATCAGTTAAAGATGTTTGTTAAACAATATTTTTAGTACTGTAGATGATACGTGTATATCATCGATCTCAAATTTATCTCTGGTGACTATTTCCATTAAATGATTTGTAAGGATTAATCATTGATATTAGAATAGAAAACATTTAAAATTCTGTAAATAATAACCCGATATAATATACTAACAAAATATACTAAAAAGAAGATATTTTGTGCAATTTAAAATATCTCATAATATAGTTAAATACATATAATATAGTTAATACAAAATATGATGTAATGTATGACACATACGTTAGATATATTTACAGATATTACGTTAAAATACATAAGCTAAAAAATATGTAGAGAAACATGGAGCAAAACGATGTATTTTAAATAGTGTCAAAAGTACCAAGAGAAATTACCAGAACAAACGAGAAGCGGTCGTTGTATCAGAAAACACGTTGATTGGTCACGATACGAAACTAGTAAGTTCCAGTAGAATTAGAATACCAGAAAATTCGAAGCAGTATACTTCTGCGCATGTACGCTTCGAAAAGTCTCGAAAAGCGCGTCATACCAAATATAAACCCACGGACGGTAGTATTGCGCAGTCAGTAAGAAATTGTAACTCGAAGCGAACAGTTCGTGTGACTTTTCGAGCAACTACCGAACGACTTTATACAGCGAACGATAATTATTATTTTCTGAGAGTGTGATTTATAAAACGAAACAAAGGATTTCCAACGATAGGTATGTATTGGAACTTCCTTTAATTTTATTCAAGTGTTAATAATTTAACAAACTTTTCGATCATTTTATCAACTGCCGGTTTTCTTTTTCCTTTTATATTTTTTTTTTTTCTTTTTTTTCGACCGTTTAAAATTTTATTTGTTAAGTTAATTTGCATCTTCGGTAGCTTTGCAACTTAAAAGAAGGGTAATTTTCAAGTATCGGTGCAACGTTCATATAACGTTTTATGAATCTAAGAATAGATGTCTGAAATGCGTAAAAACAAGTCAACATTTGTATACAATTCATACTGTGCTGCAGCAAGTTTTGATAGTCATTTCTCATATAACGTAAACATTAAATTGTTAAATGAATGCATATTATGTTCGTCGAAGCATTTACTTGCTAGTGAAATAATACGAAAAGCTTGAGTTTCTTTACGTCATGTAAATGTTGTCAACGATGTCAACAATTTTGTTGTATACATGGCATTACTTTTTTACATTTTGTCATCGATTTAGTATCCTACTAAAAATATTTTTAATTTTTATGATTTTTAACTTAATTCTTTTTTTTTTAAATTGCTACATTCATTGACACGCCACAAATTTGTGCAGATCACAGTTACATCGACATGGCACTAATATCAAGAGACCTGTTCCGCAATTGGTGGGAAGATATGGATCGTTACCATCGAGAATTGGAGGAACATTTTAAACGTCTTAGCACCAGCGACGATTTCTGGAAACCGTCACCAATGCCATCTTTCAAGGAATTCTTCAAACCATGGAGAAACATGATGGAAGAATTGGAACATCAAGTTGGCGGTTCAACCACTGTCGAACGAGATCAAAATAAATATCAAGTGATCGTTGATGTACAGCAATTTGCACCAGAGGAAATAACGGTCCGAACAGATGATAAATGTATTACCATCGAGGGTAAACATGAAGAAAAGAAGGACGAACATGGTTATGTATCCAGACACTTCGTACGTCGTTACGTACTACCACAAGGATATGATATTGGCCATGTTAAACCCAGTTTGTCATCGGATGGTATTCTTACTATCACTGCTCCGAGACTCGCCCTACCAGCACCAGGAGAACGAATTGTACCGATCGAACAAAGCAATGCGCCAGCGATTAAGGCAGCGTAAATGTTACTTTTCACTTAATCGATATTAAGAAGTATTCATGTATTGGAATTTATTATATATTTTCTTTTTGCAAGCCTAAGTAACTTCTTTATTGTTCATTATTGAATAATCGAAATTATTTGTTCATATCGATTTAATTTTAATTGCATATTTTTAACTGATAATTTAATTATACTGTTACGTAATTTAATTTCTTAAGATTGCATCGCTTACGCGTCCAAAGAACTTAAAATATTTATCCTAAATATAAAGTAACGTATAATATGTCTTTGGAGAGCAATTAGTGTTATCACTTAAAGATACGTTATATTAAAATCAATACGTTTAAAATAAGTACTTTTGATATTATACCATACAATGTTAATGAAATTATCTTATACACTAGTCTGCTTAAGTTTTGTTATAGCCATTATACTTGTAACTATGATTTAAAGTATACACTATTGTACTTTTTACTGGTTTTTTTTTCAATAAATAAACATTGTATTTAAAAAAAGAAGGTTCTTTGAAATTAATCTATAATCAAAGTATATCTAAAAAGTATATTTTAGTAAATCAAAAATATGTACAAAACACACGATGTGCTGCGCAGTGTATTTATCGCGATCTTTGTATATTTTTGCTATAACTTTGGTATCGATAAAAAAAAATCTAAATCTAGATGTCAAGTAATTAAATATTTGCGTATTTTATAATTGTTCAATATTTAGGAAGGACCTCGATTTTCTTCGCTTTCTGAAAATGGTCGTTCATCCTGATCCAGAGGTGGTATTATCTCTTTCAGAATTGTTTCCTCCATAGGAATCATACCTTGAATATGTCTAGCCTGTTCTTCTATATCAGGAATTTTATCATGAATCAGTTGTTCAACGTTCACTTTATTTATTTCAGCTTGTATACGTCTTCTAAGCGGTCCTTCTATAGCATCCATTATCTGATACCTGCAAGAAAAAATTATGCTCGTTTAAATAATATTATGGATTTAAACACAAACTGACTGTAAAGAGATCTGAAAAAATGTCGAAAACGAACCTTAAAAGATTTGGTAGTATGTTAACGCTTGCCTCAATCAAATAATCGATTGTACCAGCTCCATGAAATCTTGCTTGTATATTACCTAATTCAAGGTCAAGTTGTTCCATACCTGGTTTCTTCCGAGTATCCATGGGTTGGCTCAATTTTAGTTGAACCCTACAATATTGTACAGTAAAGGAAACCGTACCAGCCCTAGATAAGAAACCACCAATCACACTTATTTCCCAATGAGTCTTTCCCTCGATTTCCTGGGTGCCAATATCAACTGTGATGTATACCTTTAAATGGAAACAACCAAACAGTACTTAAAGATGCATCAACGCCTACAAATGAAGTACAGAATAAACGTGACAATTATGTGTGTTAATTAAAATTGATTAGTCAGCGTGTTTTCGACTTATAATGTATATGACATAACAACTGATGTAATTATGATAATAGGTAAATACTATGTTATAACTATGTTTCAAACATGTGTGAACAATGTGACGACCATCACAGAAGAAATTGGAGACAATTGAAAACAAAATATTTACTGTTCTATTCTCCATGCTTAACGTAACGTTTCCCATTCGGTAAAAACTTGCCAGGCCAGTGACCCAAGTATGAGTCGACGTTACCGTAAATATACCGACAGTTTGACTATAATCTTTTACCCTGTACGGATCATAGCCCATTTGTGATACTTGTTTACGAGCTTCAGCTATTGCCATATCAAAAGGCGATATAGAATTCGGGAAATATTGCGGCAGTTGCGAGATTTGTTTGTTAATTTCACCCCTAAAATATGATATAGTTTGTCGGCTATTCCTGCTTATTATATCTTATAACATTAAATTATGTAATCTTTACCGTATGTTAGTATTTACTTCCTTCAATATGAAGGGCTTAATACTGTCGAAAATGAAGGTGCCTATAGAATTGATCGCGCTTTGGAACATGGAACCAAGAAAGCCCAAATTTTTGAAATTTATGTCTATTTTTTCGAATGTCAAATCCATGTCGATGTTTTGTGCTTGCAGTTTACCTTCATTGGTAACTTCGAGTCTAGCAATTCCTTTTACATTCACTTCTGTTAGTTTCACAGTGAAGTTACCGGCTGATCGTGAAAGCCAGGCGGATAGGGTATAAAATCCGTTTATATCCAAGTTTTTGATACTCAAAGTCACCGAAACCTAAGACATGTTAAAATTAAAATTAATTTGAATGCTCTGTTAGATTAAATACGTTTTGTAATTATATAATCCTCTTTTACTTATTTGATAATTCTTATGTGGACCGACTTAGCAGAGACTCAAAAGGTAATTCAATTATACATCTCTGTAATTAGTCATCAACGCGAAACACTCTATGTTACCAATCGTATAATTAGCACGTGTATTTTTCCGTAATGACAAACGTTCTTAGGCATTGAAGCGATGCATATCTTTTTAAAGAAGAGCCGACGCATAATTGTTCTTTAAATAACAATTCTTATAGATTAATATGTATATATGATTAATATATACTGCTAGTTGGCAATTGAGATAAGTCCAAGAAAAAGATATTCATAGATGTTCCTCTTTCGGACATTTAAAACATCCGGTTTCAAAACTTATATATTCACCATTAATCATATCGATACGTAGTATTAACAGTATTCCAATTAGTTGACAAATTTATGATTTTATATTGAATAGTGAGTTTTGAAAAAGATCTCACTTGCATCAGTGCCAGCTCTGATTCTGCGTTTACTATTCGGAATTTAGAGAGACCATAAACGTTCACTTGCTTGAAGTTCATGGTATATATGGAGAACGAATGCTTCATATCAGGTACTGGCATGGGATCTGGTATTGGTGCCCCAGGTATTCCTATTGGATCATCTTGCTGATAATGCTTTAAGATTGCGCGAATATGATCCCCAAGTCGTTTCTCACCAAGCGCTATTTGCGCAGCGGTATCATTTTTTCCTAGAAAGTGTTATCATTTGGACGTTACATCGAACTACAGAAATTACGTTTGCTTTTACTAAAAAAAAATCACATTAATATTACGAATTACTGCTAATACTGCCAATTGTATTAATAATTCAATTGCAAGTTAACTTACTATAAATTGACGATACATTAAAAATATAATTCTTTCTTTTACAAAATTATTATTCGTATTTTATTACAGCAATATTTTTTCTATTTTTTCTAATGTTGTATGTTTATATTAATGAGAAATCGATTGTTGATCTTAATTTTAGATTATGCAATGACTGAAGTAATTTCAATAATAATTGAAATCGAACAACAATTGATTTATATCACAATTGTAAAATAAGGACGAATTCTTGTTTTGTAAAATATACAACCACTTACCGGTAGAATTTTGTACATCGCATTGGCTTATTTTGATGAAACAAAAAAAAACAACTAGGAATTTCCAAAGCTGCATATCCTGTTTTGACATGTGTTTATAGTGGACGAACATAGTAACAAATAGCGATCGGTATGATGTACAGTAGAGGAGGCTACACATTCGACTGGGAGGTGCGTCAGTGAATTTAGTGGAACGATATCTCCCGGGTCATTGAAGGGGCGAGGGTCAACTGCTTTATCTGATCCCCCTTGTCCCCCCCACTATTCTTGTGTTGTTTCCTCCTTAGCCTCCCCTTAATTCTACACCACTTCAACAATGTGTATACATTAATACACACATACCCATATGTCAATTATATATACACAATAACTGGGTGCATCTCTTTAATAAAATAATTATGTAAATATAAACAAATTTTGACTCCTTGAAAGTCTAAATACGATAAAAATTTATCTGTAAAATAATTTAACTTTGAAAGAAATAATAAAAAAATTGTTTTAGATTGTTATTAAATGATATACTCATTAAATAATCTTATTAATAGATATATTTTATACTCTGCATTTAACATCAATGTATATAAACTATGGAACCATAAATTACCTAACCATAACAAGTCTTTGTATCCTATATATTTTTTAATCCTTATGGAAGAACAGTTTATAAATTACGTATATATTCTTTGAGTGGTTAATTTAACTATACACTATCCTCTTGCTTTCTTGCTTATTATTAACCATTTTTAATCAATCTACTACTTTTGCTTCCATTCTGCCTTCTATTAGTTCCTCCTCTCTAACAATTTTATTTACGACTGATACTAGTTGTAACTTTAATCATGCTGCAAAACGCTGGATCATTAACTGTAAAAGACGTTACCGATCCTGCTGAGGCAGTGAAAAGTAAGCCGAAATAAAGAAAAAGGCGTTTTGATGAGCTCAAAACGAAAAATAACAAGAAAACGGAGTCATCTGTTACGGCCGAGATATTTGCAAGGTTGAAAAATACTGACCCTATTGCGGTCCCTGCTTTACCACTGGCTAAGGACAAACATCTCACAGTCGTCTCTATATCTTTCATCAAGCAGTTAAAGTTTGGAACTCAATGAAGGTCATTGGGATCAGATCTTTTAAAAACGAACACATCGGCCAACCACCAGATCTTCAAGAAGGATATGCTAATTCTATCTGAGGCAAAGGTTTGCTTCGCACAACCGCCCATATTGCCAAGCCGGATGAAGACCTTTCTGCACGTAAGTTATATAGTGAATAAGAACTTCACCATGCCGTTGTCACTTATCGCGTATTTGAACAATCTTGGTAATGTTGAGGATTGAGGTTCTGCTGTCACATATGTGCTAGATTTAAGTGTTCTGTAACTTGAATTTATTCTTGATTTATTTTTCAGATAATTAGTATAGTGTTTAATAAATTAGAATTGACTATTTACTATTTATTTTATTTATCCGTTCATTATAGCCTGTCAAATTAAATTGATTTGGAATCTGTTCAAATAGAATCAAATTATTAACGATACGAAGTGAGTCATTAATGATTCTTTCTCATGAAATCGTTGTCCAATGATATTGGAAAGCACAGAATATTTCAGTTGGCATGACTAGTCAGTGTTGCAGCATCTTGAAGTTTTGAACAAGTTTGAATTTGTAGAATTTAACGTACTATTCCATTATCGTGTATTATTCCCACTTTTTGTTTAATAATTATATTTTCTTCCTGTCTAATATGTGTGATACTGATGACATATTAATTAATCATGAAAAAGGTGACATTAACAATTAATTTAATTACTTAATTTTTACTCTGTAAAATATAAGTGTCAAATTGAAAATTTGCTTGCACATGAAAATGGATATTGTAATAGTTATGCGATATATACGTAGATTTTAATTTTTTATTTAGAAGATAAAGTTTTGTAGGAACAGATATTCGTAAATCAGCAGAGGAAATGGATGAACAACGTCATAAGACACTTGCTTATGAGTACCTCTGTCACTTGGAGGAAGCCAAAAAGTAACTACATTAACAAGTTTTGATAAACTTCTATTATTCTTATTATTTATAAGCATTATTTGATTTTATAGATGGATGGAAGCATGTCTCAGAGAAACACTTCCTCCAACAACTGAGCTAGAAGAAAATTTAAGAAATGGAGTATATTTGGCGAAGCTTGCTCATTTTATGGCACCCGAAACTTTGCCTCTTCACAAAATATATGATCTTGAACAGAAACGTTATATAGCAGTTGGTTTACAATTCAGACACACAGATAATATTAATTACTTTTTAAAATCCTTAAAATCTATGCAGTTACCATTAGTATGCCTTTTTTTATATAAAAATTAAAATATTCCTCATATGTGAGATTAAATACAATAATGAGTACAATTTTTTTTAACAGACTTTTCAGCCAGAAACAACTGATATTTATGATAAAAAAAATATGCCACGCGTAATATATTGTATTCATGCTTTGAGTACTCATTTATTTAAATTGGGTAAAGCTCCACAAATTCAAGACTTGTATGGAAAAGTAAATTTTACTGGTACTTGGTTGATTTTATTATATTCTATAAAAATCTATGACATTAATTATATTATTATTATAGTGTTTTATTTTTTTTAGAGGAAGAAATAAATGCTGTCAGTAAAGAATTAAAAAAATATGGAATTCAAATGCCTTCTTTCCAAAAGATTGGTGGTTTATTAGCAGATAGCATGGAGATAGATGCAGTAACATTGCATGCTGCAGTGATAGCAATTAATCAAGCTATTGTAGAGAAGGTTTGAATATAATTTGTATTTAGATATTATTTCAGATAGCAACCTAAATAATTAATAAATATTTAATTTTAAGAATAATGATAAGATATTGACTACTCTCCAAAATAAAGTAGTACAATTAAATAGTATTATGCCTTGTTATATTGAAGAATATAAGGATGCTTTGTTGGAAGCAAAGGAATCTAAAACACAAGCTGCACTTAATAGAGTAAGTAATGTTTTTTCTCTAAAAATATTTTCATTTATATTTTTAGTAAGCATTAATGAATATAATTTTAACAGTCTCTTAATGATAGTTATGTACCAGATATATATGATGAATTATTAACTCAGGCAGAAATTCAGGGTCATATTAATTATGTTAATGGTAAGTTATAATACAATCATTATTTTCAAATTATATTTTTCCTTTTAATTGTATATATTTTTTTTAGTTCATTGTACTGTGAAAAATATAATTCAGTCTGTTCATTGTAAAAATAATAATTTTATGGATACATTAAAATCACCTATATTGGATTTAAAAGTATGTATTATCTGAACATTATTACCAATATATTTGTTTGTAATTCTCCTACTTATAAGTGTTATAATTTTATTTGCTAGAACATTATCCATGAAAATGCACAATTATATAAAGAACAATTAATGCAATTATTAGAAAGTTCTGAATGGGATAATATATATTCAGAAATATATCATCATCATTGGAAACAATTACTTCAAAATGAAATTGATAAAACAAATGAAACTGCATTTAAGTCTCAGAAACGTTTGTATAAAAAACATTTATATAATTGTATCATTGTATAACAATTATCATCTCATTAGATGTAACTATCAAATATCTTTTTTTATAACAGGTGATGATAGTGTAAGACTTCTAAACCTAACATTACAAAATGCTGCACGAAATGATTTCTATAAAGTCTTAAAAAGTCCTGATCTTGGATTAACAGAAAAAATTGATGATTTTGCAATACCACTATATTATGAAGAAATGAAAGTTGATCGTATTGAATCCCAGGTAAAAATTGGATACAAAAAATAAAGAATTAAAATTATATGTTATGAATCTTTATTAATATGAACAACATTTTTAATAGAACGACCTTTCATATAATGATATTATAGTTAGTACTCGTGTTTTATCAAGGATCGCAGAAATCAGTAAATCTGTAGACACAGGAGATCCAGATTTAGTTTATCAAGCATTAGCAAATCCAGATTGTCATGTATCTGTAAGTGTACTTTTTGTATAGATATAATTGTAATAAAAAATTAATTTTGTATATATGTTATATCTTAGGGATTAGATCAGGGGAATAAAGTAAAATATTATAGAGCATTAGCAGCAGTTCGATGTGAAAAGCAAACAATTGACGAAGAATGTCCTTTATTAACATATATTGATATACAAGAATGTATTGATGTTGTAAATCAACAATGTCAAAATGATGACGAGGGTATATTCCATAAACTTTCTATGTATTTCTATGTTAACTCTATCATATATTTTCACTCTTTCTTTATTTTGACAGTAATACAAGTGCTACGTCAACTAAACTCAGCTGTCGTAGAAAACGATCGAAGCGGTGTCATAAGTGCCCTAAAAGATACTGCTTTGAAATTACAAAAACCTACTTCACCAGAAGATGCATCTCTTTATTTGAAATTATTTAAAAAATGTCTGGAGGAAAAACATTTTGATGGTTCTGAATTATGGTTGGAAGATGTAGAAAATATAACAAAAATTGTTGCTGTGGAGGCTGAAACTGTTCAACACGGTACTATATTTACAAATTCTATCCATTTATTATTAAACTTTATAATATAATATAATAAATTTCATACTTTTATAGCCTGCACATTTTTATCACAAGTTAATTTAGGATTACAGCGAAATGATATGTTGTTCACAATTGATTGTCTTCAAATGTTTGGTTTTAAAATACCAGACAAATATAAGGCAGACTGTTTTGAAACTTTGTGCAATTTAAAAAATATGAAGGTATAATCTTACAATGATTGTATATTAATAGAATATTGAATTTAGTAATTCCTTCTTGTGTTTCAGAATGAAAAGTACAATTGTGCATTTGTTCGTTATGTTACTCCTAAAGATAATGAATCATATTTAGATTTACAAAAGTATAATTACACTTGGGATTGTCCTAAAAATATATCTGAAACATTTTATATCAGCATGGAAGATATAAAAGTAACATATACTTAGAAAAATTAAACTGATTAGTATAAAAAGATGTTAAAGCTATATATATTCATTATTTTCAGGAGGTAATAAAAAGTACAACAATAAGAGAGCACGAAGAGCATGAAATAAGCAAACAAATAATTCAATTGCAAGCTTATATCCGTGGATATCTATTAAGAAAAAAAATTTCCGATAGATTTACATTTTTTTACGATAACGTGGATAAAGTTATTCAAATACAAGCATGGTGGAGAAATATAATACAACGTAAACGATATGCAAAATTACTTGAAGAAAAAAGAAACTGTAATGAAGATAAATCAAAGAATAAATTTTTAAAAATAAAAGCTAAATATGTAAATATATTAGATTATTATGGGGAACAAGTAAGTACTTTTTATTCTAATTAATATTGTACACGATATATTAGGGGTTGTATTGGCTTATTTAACATATTATATTTTTTAGGAAGAAAAAATTATAAAAATACAAGCTTTGTGGCGTGGTCGGGCTGAAAGACGCGCTTTTCATTCCTTGTTATATATGGAAAAACCACCATTTCCCGTTGTTCGACATTTTTCAGCGATTCTAAATTTTAACGCAGAAGATTATGACAAAGACTTGCAGTTACAAGTATAAAAATGTTCAGTATTTAAACAATTCTTGAATGATATAAGTTCTATTACAAATTTACTGTTGCAGCATTTAAAACATGAAGTTGTGCAAAGTATACGGCATAATCAAACGTTATCACAACAATTAGATAGTATGGATATCAAAATTGGTTTGCTTATACAAAATAGAATTACGTTACAGGTAATGTTTAAAATAAAAATATGTATATAAAATCCGTATTTAATTAAAAATATATTTTAAAAAATAAAATGTTTAGGATGTTGTAGCTCATGGAAAAAGTTTAGAAACTCTTGCAAAACAGAAACAATCTAATAGAGACCAAAGGAATTCTTTATTGGATGGTGTTATCCCACACAAAGGTTTAAAATCATTAACTAAAGAAGGTCGAAAAATGTTAGAAGGTTATCAACATCTTTTTTATGCATTGCAAACTAATCCAACATACTTATCAAAACTTTTATTTCTCCTACCTCAAAGTAAAACAAATAAGTTTCTTCAAAATGTAATTTTAACATTATTTAATTTCGGGTCAAATATTAGAGAGGAATACTTATTATTGAAACTATTTGGAAGTGCATTACAAGAAGAAATCAGGTACAGTGATTAAAAAGATGCATAAAAAGATGACAAAATAATTAATTATAAATAATAATTCTAATTCGACATATAGATGTAAGTTTCAAAAACCATCTGAAGTCGTTACCGGAAATCCTCTTGTTTTGAAAATGGTGGTAAATTATGCGCGACAGTTAAATGGTCAAAGAGCTTTAAGGCAAATTGTTGGACCAATTATTGAAAAAATTTTAGCTGATCGAACGTTAAGTATAGAAACAAATCCCGTAGATATTTACAAGTGCTGGCGAAATCAATTAGAAATGGAAACAGGAGAAACATTGTAAGTTTAATACAAATATTGTAGTTAATACTTCTTTATAATAATTTTTTTCAACAGGACTCTGCCTTATACAGTAACACAACAACAAGCTTTAAATTATGAGCAAGTAAGAATTAGATTAAATAAGGGAATACAATTATTACAAAGTACTGTTTTAGAATTTTTAACTAAAATAACTGAGTCTCGAGATTTGATACCATATGGAATGTTATATATGGCTAAAATTTTAAATGATTCCTTAACTGAAAAATTTCCAAATGCTCCAGAAAAAGATATTTTAAAAGTAGTGGGGAATTTGATTTATTATCATTTTATAAATGCAGCTATTGTAGCTCCAGATGCTTTCGATATAATTACGCTACCAATCGACAGATCTTTATCCAATGATCAACGAAGAAATTTAGCCAGTATTGCAAAAATATTACAATTTGCTGCTTCTAAAAAAGGGGTAATTTATTCATTCTAATAAATATATCTAGAACTGTGTAAAACACATGCATTTTACGACAATTTTTTTCAGTTTGGTGAAGAAGCCACACATCTAGTCTGTTTGAATTCATTTATAATTGAATGCCATGAAAAGTTTAAAAGCTTTTTCCGCTACTGTTGTCAAATTGAAGATTTAGAAAAACATTTTTGTATTCATGAATATACGGAAGCGACACTGATTCAAAAACCTGAGATTTACATTTCATTACAAGTAAGCAAAACTTTGGTAATCACACACAATTTAAAAACTTTTCATTACTAAATTACTTAATTGTATTGCAGGAAATCTGTGATACTCATTGCCTTATGTTAGAATACCAAGATCAAATAGCACCAGATCCAATGGATCCCTTGCATGACTTATTGGATGATTTGGGTCCTGCACCAACTGTTGCATCTTTACTTGGAATCTGTAAGTAATGATTTATTATTACACTGTATTTAATTTAATATAATGTTTTATTATAATTATTAGCTGATGTCATATGTGAGACAAATGTAACGCGTTTTGGAAAGACGGAAGTATGTCTTATACTTACCAATAAATTTCAAGTACCAGAAGATGAAGATGCTAGTCTAAATAAACTCTTCATAAAAACAAAAGAGTTACTAGTTTCTGTACTACAATTTTTAAAAGGTCAAACATTAATTGAAGCTCTGGAAATTACGTGTTCCCCCATACAAGAAAAACTATATGATATAAAATGCTCCAGTTTATCACCTACTTTAAATATAATTCATAAGAGGTATCATAATAAAATAAATTACTAATCATCGGTCAAATAGAGAACAAACAAAAATTTATTTGCAGTTCATCCTTAAATGATTGTAAGCTTCAATTACGAGCATATCTTAATAAACTCGAACTTGGTGGATGGGTCAGTCATTCAGATGGATATCAAAATATTATAACTGCAGTGGCCAAAGATCTTTGCAATAAAGGAAAGTATCGAATTCTTCGAAATATAGAATTACAGACATTACGTACAACTAAACAAAGACTCGAGGAAAAGTGTAAATATTACCAAGAACAAGTAAAGTATTATAATGAATATATACAACGTTGTTTGGAAAATTTACATACCGGCAAAGGGTATGTATATAATTCCTTCAAATTTTCGGTTTTATTCTTGTAACAGATACAAACTATTTATAGGTCTTTACGAGCATTTAAAGCCATTCAAAAAAATAATCATGTTAAGTTGAGATCTAAAATGACGTTAAAATATTCTGCGGCCAAACTACAAGAAAAGGGAGTATTGTTAGAAGTTGATGGACTTCCACAATCACAATTTAAAAATGTGATTTTTGAAATCAGTCCAACAGAACATACCGGTCTTTTTAGTGTACGTTGCAAATTTATGGGAGTAGAAATGGAGAAAGTTGATATTGATATACAAAAGTTACTTGAGTTACAATTTGAAGGTGCACCAATTATGGATATGTTTGGTAAAGCAAAAGTTAACGTAAATTTATTATTGTATTTATTGAATCGAAAATTTTATGGTAAAACTTGAAAAAAGGAATTAACTTATATTACTCATCAATATGACAATTATGCACTTATGTATACTGTGTCCTATTGTAATTATGAACTTTTAAACAAAAATATGTTGAATGTTAAATTTACAGTTCATACAAATTTTAGATCTGTTGTATTAAATTTACGATTATCACTATAACAGATTTCAGAACAAGATTAATTTTTGTAAATAATTGTACTCTTAAGATAAATTTTTTTAAAATAATGTTTTTTGGTATGCATGTATGTAATATTGTGAGCAACCAATATAACTTAACAAGGTATATAAATCTTACGAAGTTTTACAGATTTATGTATAATATAAAACTGACCTGCAATGATTTAATTACTTTTAATTCCATATTATAAGATATATTTAACAATAATACATAAAGAAGTCTATAGAACAAAAGCTTTTAAATATGATTAGAGATTTTTAGAAGAGAAATACATCTTTTTAATTTTTATAAAAATAAGTAAACTAACGGTAGTAAATATCGTCTACTACTGAGTACTCTTTTTAAATTTATTTGTATAATTAAACCTAATTCCAGCGATGTATACCACTTATCATTTTCTCCTTTTTTCTTCTATAAGGGATGTATTGAATAATTGTATATATATTTTATACGAATATAAATATTTTTACGTTGCACCGTTAAAATAAGATAAGGCATATTCTCAGAAATTTCTAAATGAGAACAATAGGTTGTCTCTTATTATCAATATGTTTTATAATGCTATACATATAATTTATATTATTCTTTAAATATTAGACAACCTAGTGTTCCTGTGCATTTTATAAAATCTAAAATTGAATCATTTGAACACAAACTTTGAAATTTCTATCATATGCATGTTAGATATAATAAATTCTATTTTATAAAATATACTACATAAAGGCCTGTTTAGTGGATATTGGCGAATAAGCCTGCACATTAAAAATAAAAGATATTAAAATAAACCAAAAAACTATAATTCAATATAATTTTTATATAAAATTGCTTACATATTATATTAACTCATTAATGTTTTTATTCACATTCTATGAGCTTGCATATTTTATTATCGATCATCATCAAAAGATATCTAAACCAAAACAAAATACTAGTGTTGAGATCAATTATTGAAAAATAAATATTTTTACTTTTAATTTTTTTTTTTCTTTTCTTTATAGAACATGCGAGAGCAATACAATTTTTTAAATATAATGTTAAAATGCATGTACGTGTAAAGAAATTTGATATCTGTAGAACAGAAATTTATTTTATTTCATATATATGATATAAACACTACATACATATTACCTAGGTAAAGTATGCAAGCTTGCATGGTGTACTTGATAATATGTCAGTACAATTTTTTTCGCTTGTAATTATAAAACATTGTAGTTAAACAACCCGCATTTATCTCACGCGCATTGTATTATAAATATTTATTTTTTTACATATTCGTTTTTCTCAAAGTTTTGTTTTTACTCAACTTTATTATACAAATCTGCCTTTACATAATTTACGTGACAGATGCTAACATCCAGGTACTGCGTCACGAGGTATCTTGAAAGACATTTTTATAACTTATGGAGCATAAAATGTCTGTAATATCTTCAGTTTGGAAAGTTTCTCTTCTTTTCTTTTATTTAATGAAATATTTAGTATTTTTAATATAATTGATTATGTGCAAGCAATATAGTTCATTAAAGCCTCCACGAAGCAGGCCATGAAGTGCATTTTACGTATTATTAACCGTGTATTACATATATCACCATAGTATTAACTTTGATAATAAATAGCATAGTAACATTAATTTTTCTTAATAAATGCTGGTTCTTTACTAAATATGTGCACACATTGGGACACAACGTTTGATACAATATATTCAGTAAGTGTTATCGTTTGTTTAAAATATTGACAAAATTTCTAAATTTCTGTTGCGCGTCAGTCATCTGCGCTAATGTTTCCTCCATCATATTGCGCAATTTTGATAAATCTGGCATTTTATCGCAAGATTCAACATTTAATAATTCTGTGAAGAACTGCTCCCACGCTGCTTTCTTAGCATACCTACATTTTTTCAATAAATTTTTAATGAATTTTACTCTTTATAGTTTCATAATTATAAAATATCTTTACTTAAATATAAATACCTTGGTATTTTCGATGTGATAAAACAGCGACCACCAATATTTGAAACTCTCATATAATTACCAAATAGTAAGCAATGACTTGTTGCAGCTAAACAATACAAATCAGTTTGGTATGTCCATGGTTTTCCAGTTTGCATTTCAATACATGTAAAATCTTCTGTTTTGATGATTGTAGTAAATGTCGTTTTTTCCGGCAAAAGACTCATATCTATACTACATCCAAAATCTATTAACTGTATTGTTGGCCTTACATCTTCTGTTGGTCTATAAATTATAACATTCATAAATATAATATAATTATTTAAATTTAATTTACAAAATATATTATAAATATATTATAAATATGAAATACGTACAAACGCATTAAGAGAAAATTATCTGGTTTAATATCTCCGTGTATAATTTGACATTTGTGTAAATATTCCACAATTTGCAATATTTCAATCGTGAAAAATATAGCCAAGTGCTCTAATAACGGTTTACCCGTGGCAATTTTTATTTGATTTGTTACTGCTAATAATGTTCCAAATCTAGAATATTCTGAAACTAGTACACTACTATTATTTGCCACATATGCCATTGAGACATCCATAAATCCGCGTAACTGAAAAATAGATATTATTATTATTATTACAAAAATCATGGATTTGTTAATTTATAAACATAATAAATGTAAAAATATTTTACCATATGTGGATTAGTAAGACGACTTTTTATTTCCCTAGTGATATAGAACTCCCAAACCCAAGCAGGTTTTTGAGTTTTTAGGGCAACTGTTTGACCTGTTTGCAGGTTCACTGCTTTGAATACTGTACCGTACGTTCCCTTTCCAAGGCACTTACCCAAATCGTACGCTTCAGTACCTAGACATATGAAATAAAGTAATAAGTACTGAGACGAAGGAAAAATAATTTGCATCTACAATGATATGTTTCTACATCAAAATACACTGACCAAGCGTAATCATAGTAGAAGGCACAAGCTTATTTAAGTTAATATTTAATCTCACATATCCCTCTGCATGATGTGGCTGGGGGAATTTAATTTTCTTTAAAAGACCAGCTATTAAATTTCTATCAAAAGGATTTATATTTCCTGAAGGTAATTGAAAACTTTCTTCTTCTGTTTCTTCCATTGGTTCATGATGCTCTTCACATTCCATTGAATCAACTTTTTCTTGTTGTTCTATTTCGTTAAACTTAAAGTTAATTGATTTTCGTAGATCGCAATTCTTCTTAATTTCAGAAGTAATTTGATCCACGTTACGTTGCACTGTACGCGGACTTTGAGCATGCACAGCTTGAATTTGGGCTTGAAGCTTTTGCTCATAAGGTTGGTTCGCAGAAACCGTGATATCTTTTGTTTCATCTTCTTCACCTTATTAAATAAAAAATCTTTCTTTATGTAATGTTACAATAACGAAAATTTGAGTATATTTAATTAATATACCTATACTAGTACTCTGTTCTTTTATAGGAACCAGATCTTCTTTTGTTAATGTAAAACCCAACACAGTATTTCTCGTATGGGTACTACTGCCAGAACTACTTGAAATATATTCTCTAGTGGATTCTAATATGACACTCAACTTCTCTTCAGTTTCACCATTAGGTGTTTCCGTACTGCTGTAAATAAAATGTAAAATAAATATAAATTAAAGTTTCATGTTAATTAAGTATGTGATTAAAAAGTCGCATACGGTTGAGATGCAGCACACTGATTTGGATATTGTGAACTTCCTTCTACTACTTTATAAGATTGTCTAAAATGATTAGTCATAGGTGTAGAACTCGTTAATTGTGTACTAAATGCTTCCGTGAAACATGTATCATTGTTTCCCGTCAACGGAGTGATACCAAGACTTTCGTCAATATATAAATTATTTTCAGCTGGCTTTGGCGTCATATTTTCTTCTACTGGTCCATTATAATCAACGACGATAGCATTCTCTTTATCTTCGGCACTTTCAAGATACTTAATATCTCTACGATTCATTCCTGGAGACTTTATATACGGTAATTCAGGTGGCATTCTGTATGGTTTGCTGGTTTCGATGTCCGGTTCATTATATGGAGGATAATGGAGTTGTTTCTGAGGTTCTATATTTTGCTGCAATAATGTAGATTCTAATTGTGATGGATACTGCTGATAAGCTACGTCATTTGGCATCATATTGCCATAAACTTGCTGAATATGTTGTATATGTTGATGCGCTTGATGTGGCTGATGATGTAGATGTTGATTATGTGGTGGTTGATGTTGTTGAGGATGAGACTGATGATGCTGAATTTGGCTATGAGACTGCAAATGCGGCACATGGGGAAGAGTATGATGATGGGAAATTACATGAGGCTGCTGATGTGCTTGAATTAATTGTTGGTGATGTGAATGATGAGGTCGAGAATGAGGTTGTTGTACTTGTTGCTCGTGATGTTGCTGTAATCAATTATTTTAAGAATTAATACGAAAATTTCTTACATATATAAAATTTCTTTTATTTATACTTTGTACTATACCTGCATTTGATATTGGTATGTGTTATGTAACCCAGGATTTCCATAAGAGGTTTGATGTTCTTGATTAGAGTAACTTTGATGAGCCGTATAATTTTGGTGATTTTCTTGGTCATTATAAGGTTGTACATTATATCCCGAATGATGTTTACTACTTGACATTGCCTGCTGTGTCATTGAACTATCCATATGTATGTCAAAAGATGATTTAGTCTTGGAATCTGGAATCCTAGGTGTCATGGGGGTACGAAAATTAGGAGTTGAAGGTACTGGTTCAGGAGAGCGCCACATATCTTGTACGACTGACATTGCTTCTTTCGTATTAACCGTAAGACTCTGTCCGAGTAAATGTTCTTCGGGGTCGGTGTTCAACGATGAGGTATGATGCTGATGCATAAAACTCGATTGTAATTTTCGTTGCGAATTTAATTCTGCTTCCATTCTCTGCGCTTCGAGTCTCTCAGCTTCGATTCTTTCAGCTTCGATTCTTTCGGCTTCCAATCGTTCTAATTCACGTTGTTCTGCTTCACGCCTTTGTGTTTCCAAAGCTTGGTTTTCAGCCTCATATTGCTGTCTTTGCAACTCTTGTTGCTCAGCCTGAAGTCTCTGTCTATCCAACTCAAGCTGTTCCGCTTCCCTGCGTTGCTGCTCCATTTTCCTTTGTCTCTCTGTTAATTCTTGTTGTTCAAACTCTCTCCTCTGTCTTTGTAATTCTTGTAAAGATATATCGTGTCTCTGATGTTCAGATTCAAAATTTTTATGCTGAACTTGATGGCTAGTCTCTATTATATCTGATACTACGTCGCGCCTTTTTTCTAGAGTTTGTGCTCTACAAAATAGTAATTACAATTACGTGAAAAATTTTTATCGTTTAAATAATCATTATTAAAGATATGTTACCTTTGTAAATATAATTGGGCTCTTACTTCCTCCATACTTTGATCCATATTATTAGCATAAACTAATTCTTTGGGATAATGTGGCCTTAATATAATATTTGGATTTGGAGGATCTGGTACAAATACAGGCACAGTTAGATACTCAGGGTATTTGCTACCATCAAAAAAATAGGTATGGTTCGGAAATAATCGTAGATTATTCGTGTCGAAATCATCTGGTTGATCCTCATGAACTATAATTTAAGTAACATGAAAATATAATATAATGTATAAACATAAATATTATTCTGTTATAAATTGAATTATACCTTTAAAGGAGGACTTTATAGCAGATGTTATTAATGGGCATCGTTTATTTCCGCTATTCCATGGGCCGGGTTTAATAGTATTTTCTTTATGTATTGTATCTTCTACTGGAACATAATCTAATATACTTGAACCTTTCATTTCACCCAATAGGTCATCCTATAAAAATATCTTGGAGTATTTTTGTGTTATGTACTTCGAATAATTTACCAAATATTTATATACCTGGTATATCTGTATCCTGGAATTTGGTCTGTTATGATGTATTGTCGATGAAATTTGCGGAACAGTCCCGGGAAAGTGTTCACGTACTCGATGTCCAGTACGAACACTGCCAACTCTTTTACCAGATTTTATTGCTCTTAAAGAACTAAAAGCCTGTCGTTGTTCAAAAAGTGATGTTTCGTTACGATCATCCGTACGTCCTAATGTTTTACGCGCAACCGCAAGTTGGAAGTTCCTACAATGCAAAAAATTCATATTACTATTAATTCTGTTATCAATGGAAAGTTTTGCGATTAATACTTGTGAGCATAGTCTAATTCATCTTGTGGTTCTGCTAAAGCAGATAAGCCCATTAAATAAACTTCATCAGCACGTTTATAATCTTCTATTTGTTCCAATTCAAAAGCCCATGCTCTGTACATATCTGCAACCATAGTCCCAATTCCATTGTTATGCAAAAGTTGGTATAACTCTAATGGGTTTTTTTGCATACTTATCTGCAACCAAATGTTTATTCTATAAGATAACAAAAGAGACATTTTCTTTTAGATGCAAAATACATTTTAAATATCCTACATAATTAATCCAAAGTCGTATATATCTGCGATCTTGATGATATTTGATCTCTTTTTCAAATATAGCTAGACATTGTTGCAGAAGTTTTCCAACATGTGACTCATGTCCATTTTTTGGATAACTTTGTTCTACCCAAAGTATATACTCATACCAACTTTCTAAGGGATCATCTCCTTCATAATTTTTAATTGCTTCTTCATACATTCTAATAAAAATAAAATGAAATTTATTAGTTTTGAATGTAATAAGCTATTATATGAATAAAAACTTCATTATAAAAAAAAATAGTTACATTATTATAAAAACATTAATTATTGTTGAACTTACTGCTTTTCTTGTAAAAGTATTTGTTGAGCATCTGTATCTTCCTGTGCTCGTAATGCAGTTCCCAATTGTACAGCATTTCGTCCATAACGTAATGGTTGAATATTTTCTTTGCAAAGAGCTATAACTGTTGCAGGGTCCATTCTTAATTCTATAGTTTCTTAATTAAACTATTTTATGTTCTAAAAAGAGGAAAATACTGAAATAGCAGAGTTAATGGAACTATCATTTAAATGTATGTTGTAAAGGTATTTCAAACTATACTCAAAAGTGGGTCCAATAAAACTATATGCTAAACTTTAAATGACTTAGTATTCGTTGTGTCACAATACAATACACTAATGATCATAATTTATTAGAATGTGCGAAAATGCAGAAATATCGAAGGGAACTCAAACCCGTAAATATTTCAAAATGTATTTAGTTAAACGTAATGCAAACAATCTAAACTATGAAATGGTAAAAAAAACTATAAACGACGTTTTTTCAGGAAGCACTTAACCTTTCACACGTACTAAAACTTTGCATAATATTCTTCGAATATCGGCGGACCTTCAAATTTAAATAAATCTAGTCTTGATAACTCCAATAAGGACGCTATCACTCTAGGTTAGGTTAGTTTTCCACTTAACGGCTACGGTCACCAACGGTTTTTCACTGTCTTCTGCTATACTGTGCTTCAAATGATGCAAGAGTTACGTCTCGCTGATCACGAATTTTAATTCGACGTACTATACGAAAGAATTGAGAGCCGATGCGACGAGAGATTCACCGTGCTTAATATAGTTTTCACACAAATCCCTATTGAAAATTACCAATAGGACAGCTGTTACAGAGGGATCTCGCATAATCTTCGAACCTCCACTTCGTCACTGTTTCTATAGTAACTTGGCAGATTGGTCCAAAATTGGTATGCCAATGATCTTTTTTTTTCTTTTTTATGATTGATGGGAATATTTATTAAATCTTCATGAAATGTTGTTAAACATTTTATTTATTAATATGTATTATTTAAAATAAATATTCTTTTGTGCTGCGTATATAATACAAAATTTACTATATCTTCATACTGCAATTATTCCTATTAAACGACTCTAATTCTTATTTCATCGTATAAAAATTGATTATTTCTTTATTTTTCAGTATATTCAAATTTAATTAAAACACAAATGCAATATGAATTCATTATATTTTTATATAAATTTTCTACGTAAATTAACAAAAATATTAATGAAGTATAACTTCAATTTTGTACTTTTTTATACATTTGTACAATACACGCTTTTTAAATTAAAAGTATTAATTGATACAAAATTTAAGTGGAACATTCAGTCAGACATTGCTTTCAAATATTTAACAAAACATTTTTATGATGTGAGAAATTATTATATAGACTATAATACTTGTTTACTAGCAAATATAGAATATTTACAAATTTCTACACCAACTTGGTTTTATATATGTTCTACAGTATCTATAAAAAAATATAAAATATTAGTAATACCTTTGAACGATAGTGATATAAATGTTATATATATATCAGATACTATGAAATGTAATATAGAAAATGCATTGCATTGTACCATCGATAAATGTTTTTTATGTGAGTATCACAAAAAAGAAAAAGTGGAATGGATAAATAATAAATTAAGAGGATTGATACAAGTATAATTTCTCTGATCTTCCTTTTCAGTACCAGCAAAGGATGACACAATTAGTTTTGCTACAGAGGCCAGAATTTCTATGATTTCTAATCCATATGAGACGACAGATAATTTAATAAGTACCCTATTAGAAAATTATTTCTCTAAACCTAGATTCTTAAGAAAAAATGACTTATTTGGCATTAATATAAAGGAATATATATTAGATCAAATGTATTTACATATTAATCCTTTAATGTCTATAATATATTTTAAAGTTAATTCTATTATTATTGATAATAATAGAAATTGTACAGCTCGTAATATTTCTTACATTTTACATGGAATAACAACACTTATTCAGGAACCAAATGTACATAGTTATTTACCTCAAAAACATTTTAACTCTAATAAAATTAGAAAGAAATATGAGGAGTCATATCCACCAAGTTTAATAACACCCTTGAAATACTTAGAACATTGCATTCTTCCATTCATTAAACATGGTAAAGATCAATATTTAAATATCAAACTCTTAAAATAATATAAATCATCTGAACTATTTAAATAGTATAAATTAAATATTTAATGTTTTATACTTTTACAGATATTCAGTTAGATATAAAGCCAATATTTCTCATTAAGGGTTCACAAGGTTCAAATAAACGTAAATTAATTCAAACTTTGGCTGAAAAAATAGGTTTAAACTTTCTTAATACAGATTTTGCTGAAGTTCAAGCTTTGACATCAGCACAAACAGAGGCTAAACTACGTATTGTATTACATAATGCCGAACAATCTGTGCCATGTATATTATGTTTAAATAATATAGAGGTATTTTGAAGATAAGCTTTCTAATTTATTTATAAACATTCTAAAGTAATACTTGTAGGTATTTGGAAGAAATTCGGAAGGTCAGAAAGATGAAAGAGTTGTATCAACTTTTACAAACGAAATAAATTTGTTATATAATAAACGTTTGAAGTATCCAATTATTATAATAGCTACCACAATTGAGCCTGATATACCAGCAGAATTAAACAGAATTTTTATCGAGACGATTCACCTGGAACATCTAGATCAAAATGAAAGAATAAATTTAATTTTGTGGTTGCTAAGAAAACGAAATCTTGATCATCAAGTAAATTTATCAAAAATTTCCGGGATATGTTCCGATTTTAGGTATTCAGATTTATCGGCACTAGTATTAAATGCTGTAAAATTTCAATGCAAAGATAATAATAAAGACTTAATATCGTTAACGCTTTTACAAGAAGATTTTGATAGAGCTTATGGTAAAATTTTAAATCTATAAAAATTATTGTTTATGCTATATCAGTTTAATCTGTTTAATTTCATTTACAGAATATATGCAATCAATATATACAGATTGTAAAGGTGCACCACGAGTACCAAAAGTTTATTGGAAAGATATAGGTGGTTTAGTGAATCTAAAACAAGAAATAATGCGTCGAATTCAGTTACCTTTGATGAACGCTCTAGGATTTGGCCAATCTGGACTTCTCCTATATGGACCTCCAGGAACCGGAAAAACTCTTCTCGCTAAGGCTGTAGCGACAGAGTATCAACTTCATTTTTTATCGGTTAAAGGTCCCGAGGTGTTAAATATGTATGTCGGTCAAAGCGAGAAAAATGTTAGACAAGGTAAGATAATGAAGATACATATTAGAATATCTTAGAATAAAAATATATCTTAAAGTAAAAAAATGCAATGTCGTAGTGTTTGAACGGGCAAGAGCTGCGGCACCATGTATAGTATTTTTCGACGAACTGGATTCATTAGCGCCTAATCGTGGGCAAAGTGGTGATAGCGGGGGTGTAATGGATCGTGTGGTTTCCCAATTGCTTGCCGAAATGGATGGTCTTGATTCTTCTAGCAGCATATTCATTATAGGAGCTACAAATAGGCCAGATCTCATCGATCCTGCTCTCCTTAGACCTGGTCGATTTGATAAATTATTATACGTAGGGATTCATTCTGATCGTGATTCACAACTTAATGTGTTAAAGGCACTTACTCGTAAATTTAAACTTCACAAGAATGGTGAAGAATTAGAAAAGTTAATATATCAATTACCCGATCACACAACTGGTGCTGATTTGTATGCCGTTTGTTCAAATGCATGGTTAAACGCTGCACGTAGAGTTTTAAATAATTATCAAGATAATTCTAACAAAATTAAATTAAACGAACATGTTGTTGTAGAATTTGAGGACTTTTTTAAAGCCGCGCACGAATTGATCCCGTCAGTTAGCAAAGAAGAAGCAGAAAGATACAGAAGAATGCAGATAGAATTATCTTCAGTGCCATGAAATGTCTAATCATGTCTCAAGCATCAGGTTGAATACCTTACATTCTTATAAACGACATGTTATTTTATTTGGAGAAGTATGTAAAACAATTTTTACAACGAATAGTTAAATCAAGAAGGGTATCTACGTTCTAACCTAGGTATTGCACCAAATAGTTTTTCTTACATGCTAGTCTACGACAAAGGACGTAGTAGTGTCGATACGTTTCATCGGGAGTACGGTCCTTAACCCTTTCGTTACAGCAATAACGCCATTGAACGGGGTCCAAAACGTGTGCACGTCGGCAGACTGGTGTTCGCACTTATGTCTTTCAACGCTACCTTGTCATTCTCCGCTATGTACACTTCTTTAAGTGTCACATAACAACATATTTGGAGATTTTGCAATTATTGTAAATAAAAATACAATTTCAGGTAATTAATATATCAAATTAAAATTCTCAGTAATTTAATTCAGAATGATAAATTTTAAAACAAGAATCGACACACAAACCCACATTACAACTTTTACATTCATACTTAGATTCGCGTCTTTTGTCATTTGCACTGCAAACAATGCGCCTTCTACTTCGGTGGATGATTATTGCTTGTTCGACGTTGATGATTTGTACTTTGATCATACTTTCCCAGTATTTCTCTAATTAATTGCAACTGAAATTGTGCCATAGATATGGGTTCTTTCATTTTGTGTTTGTAAAGGCAATAAGCATTCCACACGCAAATGTCTAACAAATGGAAGAAAAATTTGCGGTACCATTTCAAAGATTTGCGTGTAGAGTTCACAGTGCTTATAACCATGTCAGCTTTATCCACTGTGCCCATTGAGTTATTATGGTCCAATACGCATACAGGTATTTGGATAACTCTTTTTCCTCCGTGCCTGATTATGACTAATAAATTATTGGATGAACGAGGGGTTGCATCTTCCCTTTTTAATCTATCATTAATCTTTGGCATTCCTTTTTGCCTTTTCTTTACGGTTCCGCACTCATTTGTACAATTATTATCTAGCAAATTAAATAAAACTGGACTTAAATACCAATTATCTACATAAAGAGTATGGCTCTTTCTTAGATAGGGCTTCAGTGCTTCAACTATTGCTCCCGATTTTCCAATATACTTATTTTCGCTATCCATCATGGTAGATGATCCGGCATAAACAGTTAACTCCTATACAAATTCTGTCTGACAATCACTGAGAATAAAGAATTTTATACCAAGTCTATTTCTTTTTGACGGGGTGTACTGTTTGAAGGCCATTAACCGTTGGTAAGATTGAAATGATCGATTAAATGTTTTTCGTAACATATCAATGACGTTCCGTATTTTGTACAAACGATCATTAGTAGGACCGAGATTATATGGGTGAAATGTAGCTTCCTTAATAATTTGAAATAGCGGTCTCTAGTTATTACTTTTACTGTTACTTCTGTATCGTTTATGTTATTATTTTTTCGAGACCAATACTGATTTGTTTCATTTGCAATCAATTGTACAAACTCTTCAGGAACGAAAAACTGAAAGTAATCTAAGATTTTTGCTGATCTAATGTTTCCTTTAATTCCTGAATCTTCTGACGCAAACTTATGTATTTTAGGGATAAATGTTTTTGACGTCCATATATCGCAGTAACTGTGTCATTATATTCTTCAATCGTCTCTGCTTCTGATTCTGAAGTATAGCATATGATTCTTCTTTTCTCGTGTAAAGTAAAATGATTTTGATTTTCATTATCCGAATCAGTCAATTCGTTAGAAAATAGAATTCTTTCTGAGCTTTGTTGTAACATTCTGACAAAGGTGGAAAAAGATTTTATAAAACAAATTAAACAAATCTTCAAAGGCCATCGAGTGGACGCCATCTATATCTGGCGCTCGTAACGAAAGGGTTAAAATGGTTCCCGCGTATCAAGGATACGTTTTAATATGTACCAATTGAAATAGTATACCGTGTAGAAAAATAGCATACCAGTATTCATCGAGTACCCATGTCGAACTATAAAATTTCATAACAAAGACTGATAGTTCTTTCTGAAATGGCAATAATTGAAATAGAACGATTATTTTACTGCAATTGTTATTAAACTAAATAAATATTTATTCTTGTTAATTGTGGTCATTTTGTAAGTTTAACCAAAAAATGATATTCATTTAAACGATTGTTGTTTTATTTACGTCACAAGGCCATTCACAGTTTTGCATTTCGCAAGAGCAATACTGTGACTCGCCCTAATTTCTTAAACGTTTTAATTGCACTCTTTGAAATATACAATCTACATTAACGAATTGCTCCTGCCTTACAGGCAGCACATTAGTAACGTACTTCATTCGATTACAGAATAACGACATTCCTTTGGTATTATCGCGAGGTAGGATTGATTCCAATGCAATTCATTCACGACGTTGAAGCATACATCGTTCTCTTTACCGTTCATGACAACGAACTTATTACGCGGAAAGAAAGTATTCGTACGTGTATATTTTAAGTCTCGTTTTTACAATTATTAGGATACGAATTGATACGACAAAAGCCACAGAATTACGAGGATGTGTCATTAAGCGTATGTTAAATTAACTTATAGAAACAAAATTTTACAATTACGAGTATTTTTATGAACTTCTGTAAATCATTTAAATAAAAACGGCTAAAAATTGTATCAAAGTGAAGTGTTTTGTCTAATATTCGTTTCTTTTTCTTTATACTTTTCTCTCTCAACGTAATTAAATATTGATTAACAAGATTCACTTCTCATGCATCGATAGGTCTATTCAGTGCAGTCAAGAATTATTAAAACTTAAGTATCACATTTGATAAATAACGCTAGTCACTACACGCGATCGACAAAACGTTTCGTACAATTAATATCAATCCTATGGAGCACGTAAGAAATATTTAAAGGTACTTTGTATTGAATTACGATAATTATAACTCGTTCGTAGTTACAGTCGATTTTTATAATATATAAGAGGTATTTTAAATATCTTGTAAAAATCTGATCTGATTATTCCTTTTCCCAGGAAACAAATAACGAGATATATATATATATATGAATGAAAAAGGGAAAATTGTTAAATTAGCTTATTTATAAATTTGGCCACTGTACAATTGCGTAATTGCATGCGAATGCTTTCTTTAAAAACGTAAATATAAATTCTTGCCTTAAGTAGATTGAAAAATTTAGTTACTCTATACGCAAGATGGAGAACTACTTAGGGAAATATGTGACAGCAATTTTCGCTTGCATCGATCGCGGGAAACGAAAGACTTTGTACTCAGCGGCCGCGAACTATTCTCGTAAAGTTTAACTCTTACTTACATTTGTAACATTTGTCGCGCCTTCTCGCAGTTTTAAGCAGTCTTCTTCTATTTGTATCGGTTGTGTGTATCGAGTACGTGTAAGGGAAAGAAATACACTGGTATTTCAGAATATCTTCTGCGAAGATGGTTCGGTCGAGTAGCAAGGTTGAAGAAACATTGACGCACGATGCGTGCAAAAACGATCGAGTGTGTTGCGGATTAACTGGACAGGAAATCTTTATATATTGGCTCTCGGTCCGTGCGTTGCTTGAATTACGCGATGCCTGAGTGCGAGGAAGGAAAAGATGGTTTTCCCAATAATCTGTGATAGCAAGTTCTACACGTTTCTACGCATAATGCTCGTCAAAAGTGCGGCAAGTAGAGCCAATTACAGTTCCTCGGTATTCAATCCTGGAACAAAAAGAAACAGAAAGATACCGTGACTAAAATCGTTAACTTCTGTTGCAAAGAAAGATATGCGATTATCTCTACTTTCTTCTACAGTATGAAATTTATTAGATTGTCATGTATTAATTTCACTTTTCTTTTAAGGAAAGCGTTAATATTTAACATAAGTTATGAAGCAGTGTCCATTAAAATATGAATTCGGTACCTAATCTCTTTTTTAGGTTTGCATTTTATGCATACCTGGTCAAGACGATTTCGTGGCAAATTCGTGCAGTATGTCACAAGCCATTTCAAGATCGTTCCTAGTAATACCGAGGGCTCTAATCACGGTGTCTTGCGCGAATCCGAGAGCTGTCAGCTTGGAAATGTGTTCGACGTTCACGTTCTCATATGCCGCGGATTCTGGCTTAGAGGAACCGGTAGGATCGTCCTTACCTCTCATCAGGGCGGACAATCGAGCTGTATTCGCTTCCAGATTAATGTTCCTCACGACGTGTTGTCTTGTACCAGGTATCACGATTGTGTTTTCGTAATGATGATCCTGTCTGTTGGTCTCTTTACTGGTCGTTTTCGGCGGTCGTGGCATTGACAATGGCGGCGGAACCGGTGGTACGTTATTGCTGGACGAAACTTGGCTGGTCGTCGACGAAGACCCACTGCTAGCACGATTCGGTTTTTCAGGTAATGTCGGCGGTGGTTGCGGTTGCGACGCGGCTAAATGATTTCCTTGTGATCGACGAACATGGCTTCTAGCCACTGTAAATGACGTAGGAAGTATCGGTGGCACTGGAGAGGGTGAAGAAGCGCGATGTAGCATATCGTATCCTGCTTCGGAGTTCACTGCCAAAGTAAAGCAAATGTTACTACTTGAACGGAACAATTCTCAACTTCTGAATAGAGAGAAGAGAAATAAGTAGTCAAATCAAAGATAAATTCCTTTTCTTTCCGTTGCTTACTATTATTGTTTTGCTGATTGTCGTTATTGGGGTTGAATACCGTGTTGACTGTAGACATCGGCGGTGGAGGAGCATTTTCCTTCGGAACAGTTAAATGACGACCATTCCTCGAATGACTGTTTGGCGTGGGTGATGGAGAAGGTCGTCGAGGAGGTAGCGGTGGACTCGGTACAATCCTTCGAGTTGGAATCGGTGAATTCGTTGGGCTGGAGTCTTCTTCTTCGTCCGAATCGTAACACATCAGCCCGCAGTGTCCGTTGCACAGATCCATGATTTCCTAAAACATCGAGCGTAAAAGAAAGACACATTAATCTTTGTAAATTTGATTAACAAAAGCAGGATTCATTCTATTTTAGTCTGCTAACGTTTATTGTTACTTGACGCAAAGAAACGCGTGAACGCGTATAGAGTAGACTTTGATCTTAGATAATGGTAAATTTGTTAATATAATAATCAAATTTTAGAATGTAGTGAATTTCCTTGAATGTTAATGAAATAAAAATTCTTAGAATTAATAGAAATAAAAAGGATGCAGCAAAATAAACCTGTATGTGGAAGAACATCACAGTTAAGAACGAGCATAATTACAAAGCGGTAAAGCGCAGAGTCATAATGCATTTGTTCACTTACCTGCGTTAAGCGAGTCAAAATACGTTTCCTTCGGCTATGTACATTATCGATTAGTTTTCGATCATGCAGCGGGCAGAGCAATGGACCCAGTAGATAACATTATGAAATAAAGATAAACGATCATGCGAACGATATAACGATGTAACACCTTGGTTCATTTTTCAGTAGTTCCCTGTTGCTGGAACACTGATTCAATAGACGTAGAAATTAGAATCCAGCAAAAGGGATGCAAGTACATAATATGCAAAAGTAATTCGATATAATGATAATATAATTTTATTTAAAACGAGATAAAGAAGAAAACCGAAAGAAAAACAATGAAGGTATTTCTCAGAACCCTAATATCTTACAATGAATAGGAAGAAACGTACGCTACAATTTGTAATGTTTATGAATTATTTATTTTAGACCTCTTTCAGTGCTGGATATACACAGCATGAATGGATCTAAACGATTGATCAATTAGCAGCACTAGTCATTGTACAAATTATGCTAATGGCTACACGTAAACGCAGTAAAAAATCTATCTTTTAATTTCGAGTTTTTAGTGCAAGATGTAGTAGACTTCGTAGTATATGTAAAGATACGTAATACTATGCTTAAAAAATTATTACTCCCCTTCTTTTTCGATCATTAATTGCCAATTTATACGATAAAAAAATATAATTTTCGTTCATGGGGACGAGTACGATTTTTTAATTGCTCTTGCATGCATTATTGCATACAGGATCTACAGCATTAAGATACTGAAAAAAAGAAAAAGGAAAGATAACGTATACACCACAGCATCGAAATTCGGTATGAAGTGCTACCATACAATCACTGGTATAACTCCTTAAAGTTTGTTTTATACGTGAACAGAATAAATAATAAATATTCTAAAGTAAAGAAAAATAATAACTTCTTTTCCCTGGTAAAGATGTCGCATGTTATTACATTGTTTCTATCGCCAACAGGTACGTAATTAATTCTAATAAAATACAATGAATGAACGATTGTTCATTCATGGGCTATATAGCATTTCTATTGCTCGATGTAAGCAACGTTATTTCCGTTGGAAGATTACTTTGTTTTGTCTCTTTCTTATTTCTTAGTACTATCAAAATCACTATTCCTTTCCGTTCTATACTTTTACCATGTCATTGTTTGCATTTGTGGACATTCGATATACATACTAATAAAATATCAATTAATAAAAAGGATTTAAATTCGTTTGAAACGAAACGTAAAGCGAGGAGTATCGAATCAAGGTCTTGTTAAATGAATTTCGTTTACAGCAAAAAATTTCTTACTTGTGCGGATCCAACGTAAATTTATAAACAGGTTAATATTCTTGGAAAAGTATTGACGTTACAAATCTCTTATTTGATAAATAATGCAATTGTATGTAGAGATGAAGCATTCTAACTCCAAGTCTTGTATGCATACACCGCAAAGAAGACGCTGCCAGCTATACATTGGCACATGCATTTAAAATATGAATGGTTCCTTGATTAGTCGCGAGCAAAAATCTTTACTCTATTGTATAAAATGTGTCCTGTATGTAATTATTATTGTAAACTTGATACGAAAATCGACTACAATGTTATTTCTAGACATTATCTGCTTGTCGTAAGTAAAATGTAAGTTCCATTATTTTAACTAAATCATTGCACAGCAAGTACAACGTAGTAACGTGTATGATAAACGGCACGAAGAATATGGGATTGAGTGCAAACGGTGCAAAACAAGAACGATGACTCGTACAATAAGCCCTCGACTTTGTAATGCAAAAAAGCAACCTACCTTAGGGTCTCCATAAACCGGAAGATTTTTCGTAAATCGTGATACATACAAACAAGTAATGTAAAAACATATGTTAGTTTAAATAAACACGTGAACTGTAAGAAACATTCATATTAATTGTAAACTTAAACTTTCTCAGAATTATTCTGCGAGTCATTCTACATGTACTTATATACATAGACAAATAATGTAAAAAAAAAAGAAAAGAAAAAGAAAAGAAAAGAAAAGGAAAAAATACGATTCGAACGAAACTCATATAGAGACAAAAAAGTTGGTCCCTTTTTACATTATTTACTCTCTGAAATATTAACTTTAATAAGTTCGTCATTATATTTAAACTTATGTACCTCGTGAGAGGCTACGTGTTTGATGATAATTCTATAAATGACATGACATGACAATCGTACAAACTCGAGATCTCACATGAAATGCATGAAGCATTCTTTAAAAATGAGGCGTTTTGCTGAGAAGTTGTTATACATAGAGCACATTTAATGTAATGAGTGTAGGTGCTACTCCTAGTCGGATACCTCGGTGTCCGGGTCAAGGTCCCGCGTGGGAGTCGATGCATTACTAGCAGATGCTGATTGTGTTCCCGGTCGATGTGTTCTTCGTGGATCAAACGGATCAATTACTATTTGTTCAGTTCCTTTAATTTCAGCTCGACAAAATGGACAACCCTGTCCCTCAGAATCCTATAAATATATTTATTTATTTGTATTTCTATAGAATTTCTTTTTATGAATGATTTGAAAATATATAGAGTAAGTTATATATTAGTACCTGCCAAGCTGTGAGACATGGAGTACAAAGAAGATGTCCACAAGGTTCTATCCTCACATCTTTATCGTTTTCTGCACAAATTTTACATAACTGGAATGTGCTACCCATTTCACAATACAATTCATATTGTTCTGCTGTGACTTTTATATGTTCTTCTGGAGTGGGTTGAACTGCCCAAGTTAAGTCTGGATTTATATTACGGCCATCGGGATATAAGTAACTGAAAACAAATTATAGACCTTAGAAACTTTTTAATGAATTTATATTCATAATATGTAAAGAGATAGCATGCTTACAATCCTTCCCTATATCCATCTAATAATGCTTGACAAAGACTTTTGTTATGAGGTATCGTTTGAAGAATATCCCCATCTGACGTGACATAACCAATAGCCCATTGTCCTAACCTTGTGCAACTTAATCTGAATACATAACTTCCAGGTCTAGTACTACAATACTTTTGTAAACGTGCTTTCACTTCATCATAAGTAAGAAAAGCTACGTATCCAGGATGTGTCACAGCCAGAATTTTCCAATTACGAAGAAGTGTAGACCATGGTTGGAATAACCTGTAATGATAAATAAATTTATGATGACTCGTTTAATTGGTTGATTGTATAAAACAGTTATTTTCCGTGTTTATAAATTTACCTCGTAAATACATCAAATTCAAAGTTAGAAATATAATCATTGCACGTGAGATCTATCGTTGACTTTAATGCCATGGCTTGTAATCCAGAACTAATTGGATGAACTTCATTTAACTTATCCTTGAATACCTTCCATGGAACCAACGTACTGAAAACAAATATAAAAATCATTTCTTAGCAACATGATTGCAGATGTAGTTCTCTTCAATAACACGATCATAACCTAACAATTGCACAACATTACTGTATTTATAGTGTACACAATTCTCATAAAATAGAATGTACTCAAGTGATGAATGAATCAACATAAAATTTCAAATTATCGATGTCATTTTCTTTTGTAACGATGAATTGGGTATATCATACTGGTATGTTTGTGCTCATGCGAGGGCCGGTAACTCTCAACTCATAGCAGACTTGCCAGTGCAAAATCAGTCTTCATAGAGTGTGGTTCTGTTCCTCGTTTTCTCTTTGCGATATTTAACTACGTATCATTGGTAAGATTCATTCAATTCTTTTCACGAGCATTAGGATCAGGCATTAATAATCATTTCAATATATCTATTGCTTTCGCAATAGAAAACGGGATTAAAATTTAGAATAATTAACAAGGTTAGAATAAATAGGTGTAAAATATCACACATTCGTGCAATTTACGAAGGTTTGACCAATGAACAACAGATGGCATCAATTTCAAAGTACTCTATATAAAAAACTGTATGTCTTGTATTGATATTTTCGCAAAATATTCACTTAACCGTTTTTCTTTCTTCTGTTTTATATATTACTTTAGAATACGCAAATTAATTGCGATTAACAATGAAAACCATTGCATAATCTTGTACAATCAGCACAAATTTATCAAATATCGTTGAAGTACCGTATAACCTATCACAGGTATTCAAAATGACTTAATCTTTACTTCATTAACGTACAATAAATATTTTAAACCTAAAAACTAATGATTATTTTCTAGTATTTCAATAAAGTACAAAGTCCTGCGTTTAATTTCTGAAATTTCTCATGACGTAAAATGTGGTATTTGCGCTAAAAATTTCAGGAACACGATCGTATACTTCTGTTCCCTTACATATCGACCAACGGAGAATGAATATTTTAAAACTGCTGGTGCCGGTAGGCTTTACTCATGTTATACGAAATTTTTCAGGCACGTAATACTATAAGTCTGACATCTGTTCCCCCCTCCCTGCTGTAAGAGAATGACAAGCATAATTCAAATTTTTACTCTAATAATATCTTTCAGTACAGCATTCGTTACAGGTATTGCATTTTTTATTAGTAACAATTGCATGAAATTGCGTTTATGTTTATAATAAAATATAAAATATATTCTGAAAAAAGTATCATTATTTTTCACGTAAAAAGGAAAATAAAATATGATTGGTTAATTGAGTAATACATTTTGAACTAATGTCATTAAGTAATTGCAAAGAATTTGATATCTCTGAAAATATGGACGGTGTACTTTTAACATAGGTATACAGAAAATGACGTATGGCAAGTGAAACGCCCATCTCATATACCGTATTCATTAGCACCTCATAATAGAAACGATATATATAAATTTCAAATAAAAATATTACAATTACATTATGAGTCATGGTTTTTCTTCTTTCATTAAAATATTGTAAGCACTATAAATATTATAAATATTAATTTTGTTATATATGAAAAATAAAATTGTTAAAAATATGAAAAACACGAAAAATAATATCAAATATGTCTTTGCTCTGACATTGATACTGCAAAACGCATACCAACAGTAGAATCTATGTAGACCGTATTCGTACATTAATAATGAAGTCGCAGGCAATCGTTATGCGAATAAGGTTAGTGTTAAAACTGCTTTTTGATCTCTATACAATGACAATTACTATGAAAACTTTTGTAACGAAAAACACACCTTTTGTATTTAAATTTACAAAAAAGAACAAGAAGAATAAAAATGATCACGTAATTAAAATTTTATGATACTTTCTGACAATTTCTGTAACGATATTAACAAATCAATACGATGATTAATAACAATAATAATGGTTTACTGACATTCTCAATTTACTAATAAGTATTTTTTTTTATCTTTTTTTCTTTGTATTTGCTGTCCGCTTTTAATATGTTAAGGGTGCAAAACAATTCATTTATCACGTAAATTATATTTTCGTTTAAAACCTTTAATACAATAAAATATTTAAAACATCCAATGATTTCAGTTGTGTCAACAACTATGAGTGGAAACGAAAACTACAAGGAAGCGAAATCCATTTACGATTTCACTGCTAAATCCATCAAGGGCGAAGACGTTCCTCTGGAAAAGTAAATAATACTTAATATTAACTAATGTTCACAAACACGTGAATGTAAAATTCCCATTACAAAGATTTTATTCGTCTCATTTACAGGTACAAAGGACATGTCTGTTTAATCGTAAATGTAGCGTCAAAATGCGGCCTCACAGCAAGCAATTATAAGGAATTGAACGAGTTATACGATGAATATGCCGATTCAAAAGGTAAGAGAATAAAGAAGACTCTATGGAACAATCATTGAAACGCTATGTTTGTAGGTTTACGAATTTTGGCTTTCCCCTGTAATCAATTTAATGGGCAAGAACCAGGAGACAGCGAAGAAATATGTAGCTTCGCCGATCGGCAAAGGGTATGCAAATCTTTAAGGAAGATTCTAATCAAAGATTGAAATTATCTGTTACTGATTGGGCTTTGTTCCAGGTTAAATTCGATCTATTCGAAAAGATCGACGTGAACGGGGACAAAGCACATCCTCTGTGGAAATATTTAAAGCAGGAGCAAGGAGGAATCCTTGGTGATTTCATAAAATGGAACTTCACAAAATTCATCGTAGACAAAGAAGGCAAAGTGGTGGAACGTCATGGACCCCAAGCATCTCCCCATGGCTTGAAAAGCAACATTGAAGCATACTTCTAATTGTTTACCTACCTTTGTTTAATGTATATGCAAATATTTGTATTAGTAATTTGTGTTCTAACAACCACGGATTATTTATATGGAATATGTGAAAAGTACGTCAAAATTTATACGTTTCATAAACTCTTAGATGAATAGTTTTTTATTCAGCGAAATTCTTCGAATGTTTTCATTATGGAATATTGCACACTTCTTAAAGTAAACAGCATCAGAATGCGCACTTTACGTGTTGTAACGTCACGTTGATAAATAAATAAATATGTTTACTCTCATTACTTTCGCGACATTGAAACTTCTGAGAAACTTTCTACGCTGAAACTTCGAATTTTATCATGTAAACGATCTCAAATTTTAAGTCTGATTTTGTTCAAAACAATTCTCGACTGCAGATGTTTCCTGCGCGCTGTTACTACTTATTTTTATGGTGACAAATGTGTGTCCTACGCGTTTTCGCTCTACGTCACGGCATTTACACTCGTTCCTGGCCTTGTCTATTTTTAGCATCATTAGTAGATTTTATTTAGTCATCAATCGAGCCCCACCCTACTTTCGTTCTTTCTTACATAGTGAAAACTAAATACGATTGACCATGACTCGATGTCACGCGACTTTATCTGGTCTGCAACAGTACGTCGAGAGACATTAATTCAACGTTCTTTGCTTGCAAAAATAGGTCAATGTATCCCAGGCACATTCGAGTAACACGATGACATAATTACAGGCCATCGTGTGTCCCCAACGGGTCAAGGCGAATCTCGACCCGCTCGGTAAAATACTTTTCTGTCTTTTTCTCTCTTTCCTTTCGCTCGTAGAACGTGTAAAATTCATATTTGGAAAGTGAGCACCTGACGGATTCGAATAACGAGATGGGAAAGGGGTAGGGGTAAAGGAAGAAAGAGCTACGATTTACGGAGTCTCGTGTCCTTCCTGAATTTCAATCCTGAGCCGCTTTACGTCATCATTAAACTGGGTCACGTCCTCTATTGCAGGAGTACCATCTCGGAATTGAATGTTCCGCGATATATCTGTATGCATACGCGTATATATGCATCGACAGTGCGTGGCTAACGTACAAAACGAAGCTGAGAGATACTAACGCTATAATTAGTCGTCCTTGCTTGCCGACTGATCTGAGCCTCGCCTCCATTCATAGATCGCTGCTTTTCCGACACATCCATCTCGTCTTCCATATGACGTTTCCGACTTGTGTAACTACGACTCGAAATCAAATCGATTATAACGTCAAGTGTTTGTATTAATCTCTAATACTTCGTACAGCGTCAGAGCAACAGCGCGAGTATGTTCCTCGTGACTCTCGTGCTACCAAGTCTATTCTATTACGGACACTTTTCTAACAGAGATACTAAAATCTATGCGATACCATGTAGCGATTAGGTGGCTAAAAGTGTCGATAAGCAGCTACGAATACTATTTCGTTGTACAACCTACGTCAAACTTGGAAAAGGCGACGAATATCTACGTACTCCGGAGGGGAAAGACCCCGGGACGATCAACAGGTAATCGTCTGATTCGAAGATAGAAAAGAAGTTACAAAACGAAACGGGCTAAACCGAGAATTGTCAAATTAGAGTAGAAATTTGCCTCGAGCTTCGTTCTAAGTGTTCCATTCAGTTTTTCAAAGATCACAGCGCAAGGAAGCGATTAGAAACCCTGAACCCGGAATCTGCGATGCGTGCTTCCATTTACACCTTTCGCGTACGGTTCACGAGTTAAGGTTTCCAACCATCAATGGCTAAATGCAATTACGCAATACACAGCGAAAATACGCTGATGGAAAATGTCAGTGGAACGATCGGAGTAGCGGGTTTCAAGGATGGTTCGCTCGTTTCAAAGGTTCTGCACGCTCGTGTAAATCCGTCGACTGATTCCCTTCACGATGGCCGCCTGCGTTAACCGTATTATCGGTATTATATCGAGTATCACAGTCAGTGCACCACTGAGCCAAAGGTACTTTTAACAGAACTACACCCTGTGAGTCTTCTCTGTCATCCGATCGACGTGAAGTTAGCTTCTCGAATACTTCTCATCCTTGGTCGATCGTTCTGCAAAGGCTACGCCTACCTACGTTTGCTCGTTGTGTACCTACAATCGTTACGTAATCGGTCAACCGACTAATTAGTCCCCGGTTCTATCGAATGTACCAGTCGAAACTAATTTCTCGACATTTCAGGCGAGCGAAATATTTCGTTGGAGAGGAGAGGATGAAGGTAACGCTGCTATCCGGTCTACCTCGCTCCATTACCTCGAACAAGCATGATCGGCAGTAATGGAGGAAAAATTCCAGCCACCGGTGGAAGATAACCATCCAGCGAATAAACGAAAAGAAGCAAACGCTCGCCTGTTCCGATAAATGTAAGCAAAGAGGATGATCCCGGTCCGTGCACGCGGCCACGCCGATTCCTACAGTTCGCTCCGCTTAATTCGCTTTAATCGCGACGTCACGTCCCCTTCCTTCCGCTTCGGCTCACGTCCGGATGTGAGCTTAACTGGCCGACTACGAAAGGGGAGAAGGGTACAGGCCTCTTTGGTCGTAACTCTCCAGACACGGATAGCTGATACGCATCGGTCCGCCTCTATCAATGCGGTTCCAACCCCTGCCGATCGAAATTAATATAGTGGCTAAGTATCCTCCGGGACCAGCACGCCTTTCACACACGCCATTTTTCCCACCTACGCAACTCAGCGAACCTTTTTCGACAGTTCACGCGTTTCCAGTGCACCGTCATTCGCGGGCTTCCTCGAACGAGGTAACGCATTTCGTCTGTATTATAAGCTGCTCACCTTTTTCTCCCTAGCTAGTTTCTTTTCCTCTTCTCTCTCTCTAATTCAATTTTATCTGCCGCAATTTTACGCTCCGTGAATTCGAAACGTTTCGAGGAGAGATGGATGTTTATTTAGCCACAGCTATATCGTGGAATTTTGCGAAGTTATCGTAGGTTGCGCGAAAGCTGGAGAGAAAGGTTAGGTCGTGGAGCCACCCCCGCAAAGATTTTTGCGCGTCGGTGGTAGAACACGAGCGTTCTCGAAAGTCGAGCGACGATGACGATGGTGATGTTCGTTTCTTCCGTTCGATCAAGGTCTTTTCTAGCTAGGCAGACCTTTCAGCACCTGAATATCGCATCGTAATGCTAAGTCGATGGAGGATCGCAAACGCGACATATTGCATCCGCGTCGGCACCCTGTTTTCAAGACACCAGATCTGCTATGCACCTGATACCCGATATCTCGAGAATAAACAGAGAGTCATGCAAACAGCGGGATTCTTTCTAACGGAATTCCAAATATATTGATCCCTCTGATATCGCGGCTAATCGCGAGACGAATTAACGTCTCTCACCCCCACGCATAATTCTTCTTCGCTTACTCGTTCGCTGCCTCCAGTTTTAGGCCGGATGTAGCGAATCGATGGTTCCATCATCCTACTACCCATGCTATCGAAATATCGGTTACACGGGCACCGAGTAAAATATAAGACACGGCGCCGTCATATCCGGCCGGTTTATCCTCGAGGAGCAGAGAGATTCGCGTTAAATTATTTTCTCGAGAGGGGAAAAAGGAACCGGAGACACGTTAATAAAATAATCGTAGGAGACAAGAAACCGGAATGTTCAACCTCGTTAAATTCCATTCTGCCTCAGCACTTTTTTCTCATATGGCTTTCCCAACCCACATCCGGATATCGTTATACGTACACAACGTAGAAGAGAGAAGATTCTGCCCCCCAGCTCGCGCCAGCACAAAGTACAATCCCTCGCAACTATAGACCCCGGTAACTCCGCTACTCTTCGTCTCTCTGTGTCTCGGATAGATCACTTCGGTCTCCTTTTCGATAAAAGCTCACGCCTTGCCTCTGCTTCCGGTACGTTTCGTCGTTGCAAATATCCATTAACGTTGAGTTTCCATTCGCGCAAGTGTATTATCGTGTATTACCGATATTTCAGGGGAAAGAAGGTAGGCTGGAAATTGGGAAAGTTAGGAAAGTGGTTTAGATAAGGCCTAACTATAAGTTAGGGATTGACGTTGGTGGAATGACGTGTAATGTTCGCAATCGTGTTTTACGAGATATATTCGATTTTTCCCGATAAATTCTCGCGAGTAATGACGTGACTTTGGAGAGGACTTATGCGATTTCCTATACCGTTTTCTTCGAAAGCGAGTCATGCGACGAGAAGGTCGAGCAGAAATACCGAGATACCGATAATTTTCTATGATAGGTTACGTACGGTATTAACGATAAATATTGTTTCCGGTACGATAAATCGCGACTTGCATTTATCTTATCAACGCCGAATTAAATGCGCAGGAATACGCGGGAGTTCTGGCTGATTAAACAGCGGAGTAAGAGCGTAAAAAGCGTAGCAGGGACCGCCGGATGTCCGCGTATCATTTGACCGGAAACTGAAAGTTCGCGCATCGGCGTAATCGAGTCGGCTGGCCGCATGTTAATCGCGCTGCAATCGCCCGCATCCTACGTTCAGAACGGCAATGGTTCCCCGATAAAAGCTCTTTAAACTCCTGTTTAGCCTTCTCGGAAAACGCGTAGGCCCGTTCTTCGTCTACGAGCACACGCGGTTTATTGAAACGGAAGGAAACGACGAGCGATGGGAACGATTTCGAGAAATGAAACGAAAGAGGAAAAAGGTTTCCAACCCACGATTGAATATCTGTTCCTATATATACAGTGGCTCGCAAAAATATTCCAACGCTGTACAAACTTTAAGAGAGTATTCTAACCTAAAAATTCTGATTTTAACGAATGTTCGCGTGCATGTAAAGCATAACGAGTTACATATGGTTCAATTCTTTTTATTTGCAGATACTGCTTCACGTGGGTGCAATTGTTACTCGAAATTGGAGTAACTGTACAACGATACAAGATAAACAGAGACTTTCTGAATATAAAATGTTTAATTCTATAGTAAACATTTCTCTGTGTGAGCTCCCGTTTAAGAGCCAAAAAAATTGCTAAAACTTTAGTCGTTGATTTTCTACCTTCAAAATCATTTTCTATCAATGAAAATATTGGAAAACGCGTTATACTTTACATTAAAAATCAGAACTTTTGAGTTAGAGGATTCTTTGGAAATATAGCGTGCGAATACTTTCGTGGGCTACTGTACATATCTTTGACGATGTTTAACCTAACTAATTCTGTTCTCTATAAGTTATTAATGTTTTATCGCTTCCGAGGGAGCTTGTTCCTATTTCCAACGGCGTATTTTTCTAACCTCGTCGTTGGAAAATTTTCGCGATGAATTTCTGCGAACAAAACAGCCACGTGTGGACTGTTACTGTCGATTAGTATAAATCGCATTATGAGATATTACGCGAAGAAAGCCCTGTTATAATTTAAAAAATACGCGGCGATATACGCGCGTACGGATGAATATGAAACGGTAAACAAATGTACTTAAATTTCTGCCGAGTGGAAAAAAACACGAGATAATAACGCGTTTGCAATATCTCGGTACATGCGAAATTCGTAATAACGTATTCGTAATAACGTATTCGAAAGGAGCGTGCGACTAGAGACTATTCGTTCACGAATCTCGTGTACCGACAAATCGTGACGATCTCTCGCGACAACGTACAGCAGTCACTCATTCATGAATTGGCTCGAACTGCTGGTCGTTTATTTATACCGGCTGATAAATCGCTACGCGGCACGTAGCCCAGAGCGCACCGCACGCGCTTTCCGATACCATGTCATGACGTATTCCAGTAAAAGTAGGTGTATCAGTTTTGTAAAACGATACTAAACTACCGGCTCCCCAAGAATAGTAACCAGGAAACGGATCTAACCAATCGATCCCGTCCTGCCACCAATTTTCAAGCCTTTAAATTCTCTCTCTCTCTCTCTCTCTCTCTCTCTCTCTCTCTCTCGCTCTCTCTCTCTCTCTTCCTCTCTTTCTCGCTCGCTCGCTCGCTCTCGTGCTATTTTTTTTCTTTTCCTTTTTCTTTTTTTTTTTTTTCTTTTCGTGATATATTCGTAGATCTCGAATCATCATTCGTGAATTTTTTCGGTTTTGTGTAGCTCTGTACGGTTTTGTATCGGGATACATGAACGACTGTCAATGGGCAGCAACCGACCACTGACAATAATCCAGTAACGGTTCATCCTGACAATTTACACGGTTCGATGCCCAGAACCAAGTATAAATGAAATTCCGATTACACCGGAAGTAACTTTGTGCTAATACAGAAGTGACCGTTATTCGATATTAGGAATTAAATCAACGACCGCATTTATCGCTTCACCGTTCAAATAATTAATGTCACGAACCGGAAATGCAAATCACTAGTCATCTGTTTTCGATTATTCGACGAAAGAAAAATATTCGATGACGCTCTTGAATCTATGTACTTTATGTAAATTGTTAAAGGGATATTATATAAATGCATATCTGCAGTTTGTGTTATATTAATAATTAATTTTAATGTTAATGGATAAAAGGTGCCCGTAATGCCCATATTGTATGATATTATCGAATTACTATGAAAACAATAGTAGCGACAGTAATGCTTTTCGTGATTCGAGGTCATGCGAAAATACAGCTCTTCCCCGATACGAGTTCGCACGTAAAAAAGAAAACTTCCGGTACCGATGAAATACATTTCGCGAATGGCGTCAGGTGCACACCAGCCGACACGTCCCGGTTTTCGCTACATGATAGTAATGTCAATATCAATGAGACGCAGAGTCGTTTTTAGGTTAGGTGTGCGCACGTGCGAGCCACAGAGCGCGCGTTTATTATTCGTTTTTACGCACGTCAGAGTTGAAAACACGCGGCGAGACAGGTGTCCTGCCTTTACATTGTTTACACGATTGAAACAAAAAAGAAGAAAAAAAAAGCAAAAGAATCGTTAAACGATACGCACCTGATTCCAAAGCTATCTTTCCAGAACTCGGCTGCATCTGCCTTGGTAATACGGAATTTATGTCCGGCAAACACTCCGTTTGGAAAAATGGCCTTCAATTCGGATAGCATGTGGCTAAACACAAGACTGAGCTTGGTTAAATTTCTACGATAATGGGAAGTTTCGTCAAACATCTTTTCTTTGCCTTCCTTGAACAATTTGATGGCTTGCTTGCACTTTCTCATAAGGTTGTTGATGAACACACAAAAGTGTTCGTTACTATGTAACACCTGCATCCTGTCCTCGTATTTGCTGTATATCAGTCTCAATCGTTGATACGTATCCGGTAGAATGTCCAGTATGAACGGTGGTGAATTTTTTAGATTCATCCTCTGATGTTGACATAACTTGACTACCTTGTCCATAAGCTTCCAAGTCTTATCCAGCATTCGCTTGTCGGTCGAAAGTTTCGGTAATGTCATAGGATCAGCGAAACGACCATGAAGCTTCTGGAAAATTGAACTTATGTGCACGGCTCGAGTACGACTGCTATGTCCTCCCGACGACATCTTGACGTGTCCGTGCATATCCCACGACACCGGGACTCCTTGGTACTCGCTCTCGATACGAGTCCCGCGCACTTTTACACTTCTACACCTTTGACGAAGCCACCAACACCTCGCTTTAGGTTAGCCTACCCTGCACTCGCGTGATACTATATACTGCATTTCTCTTAACAAGATGCGTTCATTATCTCGACGACCTTCTCACGAAGTCGCGGCCACGAGATGTACCATAACGTTGTGCGATACCGCATCCTACTCTTTCTACTTCGTACTGACAACAGCGGATACCCACAACGAATCGACACTGACACGACTAAGCGTGCCCACGGCTCGTTAATTATGGTTTCACTCGCGTCCGCGTGACGCTTTGTGGCGCTCATAAAGCGCGCTCTATTTAAACTCTGTCCATTCTTTCCTATAAATATTCAATGTCATTTTTCTCGTTTTATTTACCGTCAAATTCTGCATTCTGCATCACTCGGGTAAGTATAACTTGATCAAGTGTCAAAATAGAAGAAATAAATGCATTGATAAAACAAGACGAACGTGTATTTTCACGTTTGCTTTTTACAATACAATAATTTTAACATTATACATACAGGATTTTTCGACGACATAACAAATAGATAAAAAAAAAGCGCCAAAATTAGTTGATGTATACAAATTTAATTAATATTTTAATCCTTAAAATATTACAAATGCTTAAGATTCTACAAAATTATATAAAATTATAGTCCTATGTTTGCGACTACAAGGTGTGGTGATAAAACCGCTCCACGGTAAAATATCACGTTATCTTGTATCAACAATTAATTAAAAGTAACGAATAAATTAATTTCTTAAGATATTGTACGTGTGCATTTTTCTAATATTCTTCTCTAAAACATTTTTCTTCAAAATCAGTTTCTTGATAATTTGTTTTGTCGCGCTTCATTTATTTAACTTATATTGATTACTTTTGGCAAAGTTAAAAGTATAAGTTGCTCTACGCAGTGTCTTGTACTATCTTTTTTGTTTTTTTTATTGGTTACTGATGGCCATATTTTGGTCTACTATTAATGATTAAGACTTGGCAGTCCTATTCCTATTTGCATTTGTAATATAATACAGTCTATCTGCTATCTAAACGATCCACCGTTGTGATAGAATAAACTATGTCACCGGTTTTCGAAATAATAACTTAATCGTAGTAAAATGAAACTTGTCATTAAGAACCAGCTTGCAGGAATCGATGCCAGCACATAATATCTTTCATCTGAAACATTAAAAACGCATTATAACTTTCTTCAAACTGCCATCAATGAAATGTACTTCGATTTAACACTAGCTTAATTACTAAGGATACACATGCACTCATATTGTTTCATATATAGGAGGTTAAACAAATTCAAAAAGAAAAGCTATCACCTTTCTATTGCAACATTAATCATTTTCTATTGCAACATTTTATCATTTTATAGAAAATCTATTACCTTTAAGACAAATACAATTATAAGTGCATACAGGCAAAAGATATGAACTTAATACAAAATAAATATATTTGAAATTTACTTGATCAGTATTTTCAAATTTACCTGTCATTTGATCAGATTTCTTTATTGCCGCCCAACCTAAACTTCTTTCAACTGCCATCTTCCATTTTTTATACCTCGCATCTCTCTCTGTACAAAAAGTAAATATTTTATACAAAACACTTGTACGAAGAGCATTATTAAATTTGACAGTCTTCTACCTTCTGGTGTTGTAGTTGGTAAAAATGTATCAGTCGGTACTGTTTCTACTGCTTCACCTTCCAATTCCCAAGCATCAATACCTTCTGCATGACCTGCAGCCATTGCAACGCCTAACGCCGTAATATCTGGCATTGTTGACCTAACTATCAAAATATGCAAGCATTAATGCTTTCATCTATTTTTACTCTGACAATATTAAACAAAGCATACTTACATACTGGCATGCCAGAAAGGTCTGCTTGCAACTGCATGAGAAGATTATTTGTTGACATTTTTCCATCTGTGTTTAGTTTCGTCAGTGGAAAACCACAATCTTTGTACATAGCTTCTAAAATATCTCTTGTTTGAAAACAAACAGCTTCCAATGATGCTCTTATTATATGCTCTTTTGTTGTAAACGTAGTAAGACCACAAATAATTCTGTAAAATTATATTTAAACAGAGAAATATGTATACCGATTTTGCACTTAGTAAGAAACATTATTGAGTGTCACTTACCCCCTGGCATCTTTCCTCCAATATGGGGCATACAATCCTGTAAAAGCTGGCACAAAATACACATCGCCGGTACTAAAAACGTATTGAGCCAATTTTTCACTTTCATGAACATTCTGTATAAGTTTCATATTATCTCGTAACCATTTAATAGCAGAACCTGCTACTGCAATTGAACCTTCCAATGCATAAACAGCTGGACTTTTTGGACCGAATTGATATGCCACCGTTGTGACTAATCCATGTGAGGAGTACACTCGCTAAAAATTGAAACATCTCGTAACTCTTGATCAAATAATCTCATGAATCGCGATATTATCTATACTACATACTGTTGTACCCGTGTTACAGAGCAAAAAACACCCACTTCTATACGTATTTTTCGCTTGTCCCTTCTTTAGACAATTTTGTCCGACTAACGCTGATTGCTGATTCCCTAAAATCTAAAAATATAAAGGATATCAAATGTCTAACATTTATATTAATTTTCCGAAGTATATTCAGAAATGTAGCTTACACCAGATATAGGAATGCCCTTCAATGGACCAATCGCAATGTTCCCGTAAATTTCGGCGCTACTCTTAATCTCTGGTAATATTTGTATAGGAATGTCGAAATATCTGCATAACGTGGGATCCCATGAAAGGGTTTCTATGTTCATTAACATGGTCCTCGATGCATTTGTTACGTCAGTGATATACAATCCACCGTCTTTACCTCCCGTTAAGTTCTGAAATCATTTTTCAATTAATTCTCTGGATCTTGCATGTTCATCATTTATCATTCCATTTGTTGTAAAGCATAATAATTGTTTGCATACCCTAGACAAGTTCTACGTTCAAACATACAATACTCACGTACCCAAACGACCCAGGTATCCATCGTTCCCACTTTACATCTTTTGTCCCGCATCGCTTTCCTAACCGTAGGTACGTTATCTTTTATCCAACGAATTTTCAATGCCGAAAAATACGGACTCACTGGCAAACCGCATAATGGTTTGATATGATTCTTACTTTGATCGGGAAATTTGGCTATTATCTGATCAACAATCGGATTTGTCCTTATATCGGACCACACTGAAATAACAAAAGATATAACGAGTCATGTTTATGAGTTTAGTACGTTTAATCAATTTGATTGTTATCAAGACATACCTATTGCATTATATAACGGTTCACCGGTCACTGCATCCCAAACAACGGTAGTTTCTCTTTGATTCGTAATACCGACTGTTACTATTTCGTCTACCTTTAACCCGAGTACGTCGATTTTCCGAATAACATCTTTGATGCAGGTCTTTACCGCAAAAATAATTTCCTTCGGATCCTGTTCTATCCATCCTTCCTGTGGACTTATTTGTTCTATGTCGATTTGTTGAGATGCTACTTCAGCCACGTGTTTTGCGTTGAATACCTGCAAAACAATTTAGTTTTAAGCCGCTTGTTATCTTTGAAATCATGCGTTTAGTTATTAAGCCATTAACAACTCTATACGCGAGCAGCGTATACGTTCTTAGTAATAGAATCCTACGTCAAAATCGACTCAAGTAAACTCAATGTTGGACAACTATATACTCAACTATAACAATGTCTCACCACAAAGCGAACAGTCCGCGTTCCAACATCAATTACTCCAATAAGGGGACCCGGTTTTTTCGTCAAGTTAGACATTGTATCTGAAAGATAAATATAATTTTACAATTTATTCATGTTCAATATCATCATAGTCGCGAAATTTAAAGGACATGGTTCCAATTTTTAACGTGTGAAAAAAGAATTGACGTAATATTTGCGAAACAAATGGTACAGCCTTATTGAAACTATGTCACTAGCCACCACGCTGGATTTAACCTTTCTGTTATACTCCTGTTACATCAAGAAAAAAATTGATGACAATATACAACGTTCCATTATCATACATTATTATGTCCTTCGATAACCCGCGCGTAAGTCGAAGTGATAATAATAAGATTAGAGATGAGCGAGACATGTGGTTTGCGAGGCAAATTTTCGTATTCAATAATGCGAACATTAATTTTACATTGTGTTTATAAAGCATTTTGCAATGACAGAATCACATTTTATTATAATTGTTTATCTCATTAAATTCATCTAGTTACGTTACATTCTTCGTGAAGTTATTATACAATTTTAACACGTTTTTCTAAATTAAACGTACGATTATTTTTCGACTCGACGTTCGTCGACGAAAACAGTGCTTGTGATTTAGGATAAAAGTTTCATCATCGATCTTAATTTGACAGAAAAAATTGTTTGTTCATAAGAACCTCTTTTTTACTAACCTGAGACGAACTTTGTGCAAAGTCTGTTGGAATCTTTTCACTAAAGATATTCTATCTTCCTTTGTACCAATGGATCTCCTTCGTATTCGTCCCACAAAGCTCAAAATACCTATTAATTGAGAAGAACAAACAGAGCTAGACTCATCTACAATTCGAATACCGAACGCAAAACCTTCGATTTCAAAAAGCAACGCTTCTCGATCGACTTCACTAACTCGACGTCTTTAATTACATCAGGAAGTCTTCGCGAAGAAGTTTTATATTCTTCGTGTCAAGTTCCGTGTCAACTTTACTACACTCTTTGTCATCACTTAAGAGAAATTTCGACTAGAAAAGAATTCAACAGAAATTTCACGCATGATTCCCCATCGTACAGAAGAAGCAGAAATGATCATTTCAGTATCGTTGCGGCTTTTTTAATCGAAATACATCTATCCGCTGACGTTGAAGCCGGAAGAGACGTGATTCGTCGTCACTGGAGGCTCATTATCTCTGTCTCCGCCTCTTGACCCCTTGCCCACTTCATAAAATTCAAGATAAGTAAATACGCGTTACAAAGGTATGTAAAGATGTTACGATACGTACAAAATATATTTGGCGAACATACATCGATATTGATAAACGATCAAGTCATTTTGTTTCAAGCAGTTATTTTATCATGTCTGTCTTTCAGGCTCTTCTTCTAAAATGTAATCATCTTGTTAATGGGTGAAGAGGTTTTTATCTGCTTCCCCTGTGAAAGAGTAACAGTAGAATTGTTTCTAGAAACGAGACTTTCTTGTGATACACGATGTTACGAGAGAAAGAGTACTTTCTGTGTAAAAATTATTTACAACAGCAGTTGTGTGAAAACTATACGAACGACGAGTTTCTCTGAATTGCGATATCTCAAGTTACAAACTCTACAAATAATACAAGTATTATGTATCTCACCTCTATGAACGTCAATTGATGTCATTTAATTATTTCAAACTTAACAAATTTTTTCGGAAAACAAAAGAACGGTGGACGTAGACGAAACTTTGTAATTGCGACAGATCTGGAAAAATGATGTGTGACGTCGCAAGGAACAAAATGAAAACATATATCTATATCTAAAAATGGTTAACAGGAAAACATTTGTTATTCACTTTGCAAACGAATCAACATAATATAATAGCTAATGATTTATATGATATAGTATAATTAAAACATACCTCCACTACTATATATTTTTTTCAAAAATTCTACAGTATAACTAACTATGATAATCTATTCTATGTCGTAACTACGCTCAATACGCTTCCATCTAACGCTTTCTCAAATTTCAAACTTCTTCCACATTCTTCAAATTAGAAGTTTCGCACAAATTTGTTTCTTCTATTACGAAAAATAACCCAAACTGACAAATGACCGACAATACTGGCCGCTATTCTGCCAATTTCCCCACAAGCTGTTCTAATTTATGACATGATACAACACGCGGTCTGGTATATCAAGATACACGTGCAATATGACGCGAGGTGTAGACACGCGCGAAACGTGCTGCCGCTTTTCAACTCGAAATGCATCGTGACATCATATGACGAAGAGGAATCGGATTGGCTGATCAGAGACTCGTCACATTTACAGTGTTCTGCGTCATTATCGAACGGCAACACATCGAACAAAAACTTCTTCCTACCAACACAGTATTGCGCAATATGTCCCTAGTACACATGTGCATTTTTGTTTTTCACGCTTTATGCTTGTTCTCTTTTGAAAATAATTTATGCTTGTCAAACCAGTTACACTATCGACTTTGCTCTTCAATGGCGTAACACAAACAGAAACCACGAGGTAACGAGACTCGACTCGTTATGTGGAACATATAAGTCAAAGTCGTGATTGAAGTAATTTCGTTTTTCTTTTTCTTTTAATTTTTTATCTAGGATATGTTCAGAGTTTCAGCGACAGCTATTTTTTAATTCCTGTATAATTACGAGACGCTAGTTTCTACTTTTACCTGGTTTTCATGAATAACTAACTTTACGTTAAAATATTATAAGAGAAGTCAGTTTAAAATGTGATAACATGAACATGTAAGTGAAATTCACTTAATGTTAAGAAGAATTAAAATTTCCTTGTTTCGAATGCCAAAAACGTCACAGTTCAATTACGCATGTTATTTTTAGAGTGCTTTAAAAAAAGCACTGCAATCTATGCGACCTCTCAAACAAAAACCGTTACGTTTATCTTCGCAATGAATCAATAAATCTATGCAATTGAAGAACACCTATTTCACATATCACTTGACACTGGAATTAATAAGCCACGATGTCGGACTCATGATACTTCATGAGATACATTATGGACCACCTGTATTACATAAACGATGCCAACGTTCGTTCTGATTGCAAAATCCAAGGTATCATATTTAGATGCAAATATCTATTATAACTTTATTGTTTGTCTTCGTACGCGAAAATTAACATTAGACATTACCGGTATTTTATAACCAAAGTAGTATTAGATAATACTAGATGTATAGTAATGAATTTGAAAATTTTTTTAAATTTTACTTTTTATTTTAGAGATGATCAATTTTTAAACCTAGTTTCACATTAATTATAACATCTTTTTATCAAATATCTATATATATATATATATATATACATATCGATATCCACATGATATTCAACTGTATATGACATCGTACGCTACGTATGTCGTCGATCATTTTCTTAGTTTATTTTTGGCCAGATTACTAATACACTACGCAACTATAAATACACATCTTCACATTCTCTTCAATAAATTTAAATTACCTAGAGGATTACTTTTTCTTCATTTTTTCCTTTTTAATCTCCAACCAATATCGACTGATTAAAGATGTTTCTTTATCAAATGTCAACGGCCGAATATTATAATGATGACCGAATATATAAGAACATTATAATGTAGAAATAAATCGTACGTATACGGTAAATTTGATAACTGAACAAACTCAATGAAAATAATCGATCAAACTTGATCTCATGCCAATTTATCGAACGTTAAATCTTTGTGGAATTAACTATCCTTTACGAACATTCTAAAACGAAGAATAATCTAACAATTCCTGTATGTAAATTTCAGAAAAGTAATCGATCCGACTCACCTTTCTCATTGAACGAATAATATTTGAAGATACTCGTTTTGCGACCGGTTTGTGTACGCTCCAGTGCTTCTGGAAATCTTGACTCATCGAACGTTCCATCCTCATTTTGCTCTATTTCCTCATCTTCTGGATCCTGGTTCTTTTTCACATGTCCTTCCTCCATGATTTTTAATCAGTATTTGAGTAGCAGTGTCACACAATCGTATCCCACGTGAAACGGAAGAACCCAACAACGACTTTTGAATGATATACCCACAATCCTCTGGATAAAAAAAAAAATTATATCAGTGAACGGTGATTATCACAAACATGACGGATTTATCAGCGCATTTCCACGGCGCATTGAACACATGTCAACAAAGAGAATGTACGAAATCACCGGAACTTTTGCTTGTTTGACATTTGCTTCCTTACCTCTCACTTCGTTTCACCAGAAACTGTTTCTCGTTTACTGTCCTTTCTCTCGAATCGTGAACCACTGTTCGTCTGTTGTGGTCGTGGCCAACGGCATCAGCGATATTCTAAAATTAACCGTCTATCGTTTAATCCTGTTTGTTTCCTTGTAATTCACACAGCCCTTGCGCCGATTTTAAATTACCCGCGTTACGTGTATTTTCATAGATCCTAAGCTTTTCAAACTCCCCGTTGACATTGAAATCAATTGACTGTTTCTCATGCACTGAAACAATTTTGATCTATTTAATTCTGCTACCACAAACATTCAATTTCATACAACGAAAATGCAAAAATCGCTTTATTAAAAAGTCGCAAACAGAGTGAATGACAATTTTATTTTATATATAAATGTACAAACACTTGTTAAACGTTTTATTTTGATAATAAAACCAATATTCAGTTTGTAATTATAGTTTAACTTGATAATAACGTAATTATAATTATATAATGTATGATTGTGAAAAAATATATTTATATACATAAGCTACGAAATAAATTACAAGATAAATTTTAGAACCGATGCAAGCAATTATTACATAAGAATTTAATTTAACAAAAAAAAGTAAAAAAATAATAGAAACGTAATTTGATAAATACTTACATATAACAAGAAAAAGAAACATAATTATTGAAATCGCAAAAAAGATAGTCCCTTATTGCGCCGCTTCCACAGTATAAGTTTTACAAAGTAAGCACAAACAATTTACCGATGAAGACACGAGTTTTCGGTTTTTCATAAGGCTGTAAAACCCGTGAAATAGTACTTGGACAGACAAATGATGTGGTTTAAAAACTTGGCCCCATCACTGATTTTTACCCGGGAAGCATCGGACTATCCATCAGAGACCATAACGTTTTTCTCTTATATACGAATAGCATAGGTACTCAAGTACTTGCGAGAATGCGACAAACGGCAGTAGCCATCTAGTGGCGAAATTGAAAATGAATTTCCTACTCTTGCAGAAGATACTGTAATACTTGTCGCAAAAGTATAGAAGTTATATGAAAATAGTAACTTAAAAATGTATAAATTATCTTTAATATTTACGTAACATTGCAAATGGACTAAAAATTGTTCGATATTATTCAAATGTACGTACTCTTTTAAAAGAATTTATATTGAATTGAACTTTGAAATCTCATTTATTCTTTCGGCAATTGTGACGTCATTAATTAGAATAACCTATACAAATTAAACTATTAACACCTTTGTTTTGTTTGTATCACTTAATGTCTGTCTTATAACATGTTAACAATATAATATGTTGTTACTAACAATATTATGTAACACTACCTGATTTTTCAGTAAATAACACTATTTAATTTTTTCAAACAGAACTGCTATGAAAACGATGCATAAATAGTAGTATATAAAATACCAAAAAAGTAATTAATAGAAATTTCTCTTGTAAAAAGAATAATATGCTATAATTCCTGTTTTTTGACATTTCCTAATGAAATAATTAACCACAAAATTGATTCTTACATCTATTCTATTTAATAAGATATTTTTAATGCTATTAATAAAAAATCTCTATGCATGTAAGATAAATCGATAAAACGTAGTAATATTTCTTTTTCATACAGTCGTATTCAATGTGCTTCACCCACGTGCTATGGAATTATAGGATTGTTATGTCATCTTATGAATTACACCGATGAAAAAAGACATAAATTATAAATGAAATATCTTTATTGAACTGTTTCTTTCGACTAATGATCATGTTTTAAAAAAAAGAGAAGCTGTTTAACTCATCACAATAAGAATAGAACATTAAATACTTACGAAAATGTTATAAATGAGGGCCAGCAGATGAACACAACGCCCCAGTGTGGACGCAACTATGATCAGTATTTAAGTACACAATCATTGGCACTTTTTCCAATTTGATACATGCCTGATTGGTAGATAAAATGTGATCAAAATCAAAAAATATAATACTGATGGCACTCGTAGTGAAACAATACTTGTCATATTTTCCACTCTATTATACCATGGCTTATTGTCGTCTAGTGGAGAACTCAAGACAACAGTAGCCATATGTCGAAGCTAGCGCCTTACATGATAATTCTTACTTAATTATTAGTCATTTTTCTTTAAATAAATATAAAATTTGTTTATATTTATTATTTTATTGCATTTTTGATATTATTCTATTTAACATTTAAAAACAATCAGTAATTAAATATTTGATAATTCGGTAACTGATTTATTTTAAATATCGAACTTAAATTATTATGTAAAATATTTAGGGGAAAAATAAAACCTTGTCTTTTTTAAACATTAATCTGCTATAAATTTTGTCTTCTAATTCCAAATCATTAACAGTTATATTTAGTACCCAATGCTTTGAAGCTAGAAAGTGATTACTGTCGATTTTCACTATAAATGTGTCTATGTTGTATATCCTACTATATCGTAGAAAACACGTAAAAAGGTAATCTTAGAATTAACGAGTTTTTATTATATATTAGACTATTTAATATTGTGTATGTACAGTGAAAATTTGTAAGATAATTATCAGATGATTTCAAATTTAACTATGCAACAAAAAGATGTTGAGGATCCCATTGAAGAAATGTTAATTAAAACCGGTTGTATAAAATTACATCAACAAGTTCAGGTACTAACCTTAAATATGTACTGCTGAAAATGTATAATGTAAATGTGTTATTAATTTTATACTTTTTAGGAGTGTATAGCAGAAACTCAAGATTGGAGAAAATGTCAAGAGCAAGTAAAAAAGTTTAAAGTGTGTATGAATGAATATCAAAGAAAGAGAGAAGAATCTTATTTAAATAAATAAATATGTCGCTCATAAATTATATAAAACGTATATTTACTTATTCTATAAAACATTCGAAAAATGAACGGTATAAAATGGTGTTAGTTGTAAGATCAGATATATCCATGGGAAAAGGAAAGACTGCTGCTCAATGTGCTCATGCTGCAGTAGAGTGTTGTCGACAAATATTAACTAATACAGAATATGTATATATGTATGAATCTTGGTTACTACAAGGACAACCTAAAATTGTGGTAAGAATACCTAATGAAGAACAATTAATGTCGTTAGCTTATCAAGCTCGTAAAGCTGGCTTAATTATTAGTATAATAAAAGATGCAGGTAATACTCAATTATTACCTGGTACAACATCTACACTTGGAATTGGGCCAGGTCCAAAACAATTGATAGATAATCTTACTTCGAAGTTGAATTTGTTGTAAAGTTAAATTATATAAATTATGTAAAGGTTTCTTACGTGAACAAGCTTATTTTTGCTAAACACATATAGTAAGATGATTGTATTATTGATATATAATTAACAGTGTTTAAATAAATTTATAATTCACTTAAAACTTTTGTATTTTGATTAATATTTTATTAATAATTAAAGCTCTGTCTTTCTACTTGGCTTTCATACAAGAAAATTTCAACAAAATATGGTTGTTCAAAACTCTATGTATTAAAAATCATATAACAGAGTACTTTAAATCAGAACATTTTTAGTTATCATTCTATTTCGTATAATATAATAACATACAATTCTGCATGCAAGCTTGTACCAGCACAATTTGTGTATTTGTTTTTTATTTTTGAAATTATCAATATCAAATAATAATATATGCTTTTAAAATTGATTCACATACATTAATTTACAAATTTTTAGTAATACCCCAAAATAGCATAAATATTTGTACATATTTTGTGAATATCAAACATTTTAATCCTCTTTATAAAATAAAGAAGCATTGTTATGCACAAATAATTCTTTTAGAATTATTTTATTTACATTTGTTTAAGTGTGATTTCTGATTAAATCTAGAAATTTTATGAATAAATCTAAATAAGATGTTATAATTTTAGTGTTTTCTGTCATAAGTTACATTTATAAATATTAATATATTAAAGTTATTGTACTAAACTGTACTGTACTAAACTTGCAGTATGCATGTACACAGTTTATGAGTATTCTAGGTAAATGTTTTATTATTTTAATACTTAATTTATTACAAGATTGAGCAAGAAAGTTATAGGAATTGTTTGTAAGAGCATGAATAAATATTACAAAACTAAAATTACATAAAATATCATTATTTTGTGTTTCAAATATTGAATTATTAGAGTATGCAATGACATTATATAGTTGAAGAAAAAACAGCCTTAGCCCAAAACAAATATTAAGATGATAACATTTGTTATTAAAATATGTATAAAAGATATATTTATGATAATTTCAGTAATTGTTCAAATTTTAATACAGCATCTACTATAATATAATACTGAAAAAATTATTGATGTGCTTATATAGAATATTTTTTATGAGAATCTTATGTGTAATCTATTGATGCTCAATTTCGTTTATATACATTAAAATTATACATATTTCTACATATTTTATTAAAATTAACATGAAGAGAACCATATTAATTTATATTTAGCTTTTATACTTTTCTAAAATGTGTATTAAAAGATTTTTTATACAGGGAAATAAGTTGTACTAATTAAATGTAGAATGTAGATTCAGGAATAAAAGATAAAAGACTAAAATCCTTTATAAATACAATTGTATGATTACCTTATCGAATTTTTTACAGATAATTAACAGATAGTGGTGAAAAAGTATTAAAGATTGAATTAATAATTGGTGTTAAATTTTTATGATCAAAGAGTATGACATGAGCAATCTGTAGTTGAAATATTATATTACAATGATAGGATTGCATTTAGTAATATTGTAAATAGTAAAAAATATGAATAAAGACTATGTGTATACAAGTACCACTATACATAACATAGTAACTCCTTAAATATTAAATACTTGACAGCTAATTATTTTCATTATGTACAATGGCATAAAAGTTATACAGTAGATAACAATATCTATTTATACCTACAATCTGTTACAACCCAATCATGTTTGTTTTTCTCAAATTAAAAATTATTTAAAGATACTCATATCATACTCACCCATTTTATTCTTCATTGTGTCAATTATTGACTTCCTATCACAAATGTAAATTTGATTATTAGTATATGTCTAATTACACAGTGTGCAGAATATATCAGTCTCAAGTAGTATATAGCAGATTATTATCAACCCTATACATTTTTGTTATTTGGCAAATAGTATGTGTCAAATTATAAGTTTGACATTTGATATATGCAACCCTTTGCCTTTTATATCCTGACATTAAGTAATTATTTTAGTAAGTTCTGGAGGTTCTACATAATTATTCAATACATGTGGTGCTTCATTAAATTCATCGAGTTCATCTCCGTTATCTGCTCCTTGTGCAAGTAAAAAATATTGTTCACTTCGTGTTGGCCAAAGTAAATGTGCCATTACACAATATGCAAAACAATCAGCAGAGTCTGTAATACCTATAATAGAAATAAAACCAATATAAATGAAGATATTTATATTTAAATTTTAATATAAATATATTTAAAATTTTATGATATACTTACCTAATAAAAGTTTAAACCTCCATAATGCACTTACTTGAAGTGCAATAAGTGCTATAATAGGTAAATAAATGAACCAAACCAATGAAGATGCACCAAAATGAAGTAGAAAATTTAATTTCTGTGTATTGTGTTCATATGTCATAGTATTTCTAAGTTCACATAAAAACCAAATCATAATTGCACTGCGAAATAAAAGTATAAACCAACCTGGCCATGTTTGGTACTCATCGATATCTTCAATAATGTCAACTTCAGTCTAAAAATATTATCTCTGTATATAATATCAAAATCATAATTATACAAAAGAAAATATATATAAAAGGCATACCATATTCCACACATATAACAGGATATGAACAATTCCATAACAAAGCCATATAGTAAAAACCAATGGCTTCCATGTCAATTCCATTCTAGTTACAGCCCATCCTTTAGCAAGTAGAAGAAGCAGTAACATGAATGATGTCTAAATTATATAAATATAGTTATTAAGAACAAAAATATATAAAATAGAAAAGTAAAGATTGTTACTAAAACTTACTCTTGATAGAATATCAAAAATATCTCCAGCAACTTCTAATTGTTCATACCCAACTCCATCAACAGCAAATTTCAACACATGTATCAAAATTAAACACACTGCTATAAACTCTAATAATAAACTAGCAGTGAATAATCTTGTTACAGGATGCTTTTGTAATCTTACAGCATATAATTGTAGTGGCACAAGTATAATATAACACATAAAAAACAATGAATATAGTTCTATAGTATTTTGTCTATCATATGAAAACTGGTATGTTAAGCTATTTAGGCCACTAGTATTTGGATTTCCATTTACAAGCCAAATATCATACTCTAACTCATCATATCTATCATAATATTCCCATTGACAAGTAGTTGTATTTCTGTAACATGCCACTAAACTCATATACCAAAAACGTGGCTGCCAAAAATCTTGTATAACATATGTGAATTGATATCCCTTTACAATATTCCATATGGAATCTTCATCTGGACACAATTTACCCTTTGGACAAGGTATTCTCCTGTAAAAAACAGAAATTAAGCATCTTATATCATCAATGTTACTTTGAAGAATGATAATTGAAAGTAATAATATACCTCAGAAAATCTTGACCTTCTTCGTTACAATGCACATCATAAGAACTTTGATTCAAAGTGTTAAACATAAGAGTACAAGCAGCATTTTTATCTTTTAATGTACGATTACCATAGTATTCTAAAAAATGACCACGATCTAAAACTGCCAATGTGATTGGTACAGGAAAATTGGTTCTCGACGTCACATTACCGAAGATATATCCGTACGAATCTTTTTGTCGATGACGATCAGTCTTTTGGAAACCAAACTTAATAAGAAAACGGAAAAATTCTCTTGTATTAAAGGTACCCGAAATATGTGTACTTTTAACATAGTTGATTTGTGATAAGATACATAATGTAAAGCAAATCAACAAAATTTCTCGAAGTATCAACATTATTATGCACAACTTGATGTCTCGTTCTTCAAATTAGATGTCAAGAAGTATCAATTACATAGCTTTTTAACATTTTCCTCTTATTGAACACAGCTGTTAAAGATAACCGAGTACACGCTATATTCAGTCAAATTGCCGTATGCATCAAGAGATGCCACATTTTGAAAGCGTCATTGTTAAGCTTTCACAAACACAGACACATTCACACATATATCACAGCATTAAAAAATATCACTACAAGATTCATTCGCTAAACGTTAATGACCTATACTTGTGATTTAAACTCGGTTTTCCTATTGATTTTCCCCACCCAAAGAGACCGGCCGCTGCAAAACGTTTTATCACTACTATTACCGCACCGTTCTCATAAATTTTCGCGCGTTTGAACAGAATACTCATATTTTCAATTAATATACCTTGATTAATGCTTATTTATCTAAAATCCATCCTCAAATTAAATTATGCAAACATGTAAAAATGTAATAAATTTATTTAAATTTATCTCGTCTTGATTAAATAATTCCCAAATAGTACAGAAGTACAAGATAAATTGTAAGTTTGCATTCTTATTGCATAATGAATTCATTGAAATACATTATTATAAATATATATTCGAAACATTATTTAAAACTAGACATAATGCAATATCGATAGAATGATACATAACCTCTATATAAATAAATGGCATATGTAAATAAAAAAACTAATATTATATTTACTTTTGATTTTATTACTTTTCAGTAAAGTGTTATTAAATGTAGACTTCTAAAATTTTCAAAATCTGAGTTTTCCTTCATCTATCTGTTACGTTAAGTAAATTAAATAATGAAGTATAATTATTTTATCGAATGGTAATTTTCTACGTCAAGTATAAATAGCGTCTTCAAAATTGTCAATATTGTTTTCAAATATAATTATCCAAATTCTTCAACGATTAACAAATGTTGTGCATTATTTCGTATAGAAAACTTTTCTAAATATCATTCTTTGGACGAAGGTTGCTAAACTTTCTGAATGTTCTCAAGCTGCTAGCGCACCCTATATAAATATATTATACTTTTGTAATTTTATTTCCAAATATGTGAATTATAATCTTTATCCATGTGTAAATAATTCATTAATTATATAACAAAAAATACACGTTTTTCCTCCTAATTTAAATTTATGCATAATTAAAAAAAGTACTTGTCTCACTAAGAAATGAAAATAAAAAAAAGCAACAATATAAACTCTACATATCGAATTGAAAAATACTATAATGTAATTGAAATTTACTAATCAGGTCATTTTGCTACTATAAGAAAGGGTTGGTGTTACTTTACGACTACATAACAAATGATATTTAAAACAAGATGTCTACTTTAAATGATTAAGTATTATTCTCATATTATACAATCTATTACCTCAATAACTTCTCATATTTGAAATTGAAATAATTATTTTATGAGTCTATATTATATTTGTATTTACAAAAATCATGTATATTACAATGTACATAAATGAAATTCAATATTTTATTGTAAGAAATGCGTAGCCATTTTTAACGCACAATAGACATTCAGTTGCCATCTTACAATGCAATCTTTATGTCTGCATCACATGATTTATATTATTATGTATTGAAATTTAATACTCCAAGTGATCAATGCATTCTTACAAAAGTAAAAATAGTTCGACAACAAATTTCTGTTACAATCACAAAATTGATGTATCGCTTCTCTTTTCACGAAATTCCCTCCTTTTATAGCTCTTTTAATTAATGTAGCATGACATTTTTATTGGAATATCTTCTGAATTTGGCAAAGAAGCAAGAGTTGAATTTAATATTGAGTGATTGGTAGTAAATATCATGTTTTTTTATTGAACAATGAGGTTATGACTTTTATACATTACTTTCGTAAATGACACTAATATCGGCTTTATTTCAATTAATTTTTTTTATTCATTTTATTTATTTTATCGATATGCCATGTTATTAATGCATGATTCATATAAAATTACATCAATTTTGTACTATGGATCATTGAGTTATAAAATATCAAGACTGGCTTCGTCGTTCATTCTCTAGAGGACTAAGTATTTCGGTAGTAGCTATTTTAAATTTGTAATTGTACAATTATTAATCAAAATTCTATAAAAAATACTTGATAGGTCATAGTGTCAGTTCTACTATAATCATTAACAATGAAAATTTCACACCAACTTTACAAGAATTTAACAATTATTGTTGTTTTTCCGTAAGCTATCCTGATGCCGTGAAATGACACTCGTTGGAAAATCATGCCGTGATCAGAAATAAATACCATTTAGCGAGAAATAAAAGCTATTGAATAAAAGTAGATACACGTGGCGATTTGTTCGTGTATTTTTTGTTTCTTAATGAATGCTTGGCTTTGAATAATCATACTTTGATTCAACCGGTTATTTACCGCTTCACCGTTTTTAGAGAAACTCAACGCTCAACATATTCAGCGGATCTCTCTCCATGGTCCGCGCTCTCAGGTCATATAGGCTATTTCAGGGAGTCGGTCAGTATTGTCAGTATACGAACTGTGTGTTAGTTGCAATTGAGAAACTTTAGTTTCATTTTCCAAAGGCAGAAATCGATTATAAGAATTTGTAAGATGGAGGAAAAAGCTAATGCTGGGAGTACTGCTGTAGATAGTGTTGAAAGTAGTAACAGTCCGGTAAAGAGTCCGGTAAAGAGTCCAGCAAAGAGTCCAGCAAAAAAGACATCGAAGCCGAAGTCAACAAAATCGCAAAGACCCAAATCTTCGCATCCACCAACTTCTGAAATGGTAAACTCTGCTATTAAGGAGTTGAAGGACCGTAAGGGATCATCTCTTCAAGCGATTAAGAAATATATCGCATCCACCTACAAAGTTGACGGAGAAAAATTAGCACCTTTCATCAAAAGATATTTAAAGGCTGCCGTTACTTCTGGCGCTGTTGTTCAAACAAAAGGTAAAGGTGCTTCTGGATCATTTAAACTATCTACGACGAAAAGCTCTGAAACTAAGAAGATTCATCGGACTGTTAAAGTACCGAAACCAAAGAAAATCAAGAAATCGGTTGAGAAGAAAACCACATCAGTGCGAAAATCTGTGTCGCCGAAGAAACCGAGTTCTGCAAAGAAAATTGAAAGTGTTAAAAAAGCAGCTGTGAAAAAATCTGCTGCCAAACCCGCTCCAAAACTTGAAAAAGTTGAGAAAACTAAACCCACGAGCGAAACCAAGGTTATGTCAAAGAGCAAGAAAACTGCTAAAGCACCAGCAGCTAAGACTAGAACGCCAAAACCAAAAAAGACCGTTGCTTCCAGAACGGTCAAAGCACCAGCTAAGAAATAATTAAATGGAGACTTAAGAATTCTTTTCTCAAACAAATGGCCCTTTTCAGGGCCACAAATTCGTATTTGATAAGGAACAACCTAAGACAATCTGAACAGTATTCATCGTATTCATATCATTTTTTACATTTTTTATTTTTTTACACGACAATAAAGAAAAATTACTTCAGATTAATGTTTTCTCCTACTCGAGCCACGAATAAAACAACGGATAAAATTTCCCATTCCTATCTTTTTATGTTTTGTCCTATGTGAAATTTTTTCTATTATAGCAGTTATGTATATAAGGAGTTTTCGTTACCTGGGTAAATATTTTGTTATTTTGCAGCAAAATTTAAAACAATCCTAACCTGTAAAGGTATAGTTATTATATAAAATACAAATTTGCTTTATTTTAAATAATCTTCAACTTTATAAGAACATTATAATTGTTCGAATATTGTCCATTTCTGTTTTTTCACATATTTGATGATAAATACTTTACTTATGTATTAGGTATCTGTAAATAATAACTAAAGAATTAAGAACTTTCAGAAAATATCTTTTTATTTTCGCATGATATATAACATTGGTTTCTTATTTCCTATATTAGTAATCTAACAGCTACATTTTCACAAACATTAAATTAAAACTTTATAATACACATTATTTTTATCTAGCAGAGAAATCTGTACGTTCAATATTTTTCAGTCTTAATATTTAAGAATATATTACATATTATATGAAGAATATATTACATATTATATGTAGTATAAATTTTCTTGCATTTGAAAGTGTGATAAAACTAGAGAGAAACTTATTGAATGAAAAAGTTGAAAATAATGGCAAGAATTATATGTGAATGATTATATAAAATATATACGTTAATTTACAAAATTAATACATGATATTTTTGTATGTTATAAAAATTGTCAGCTTGGCAGAGTCAGCTTCAGATTGGCCTTTAGGTTGGTATTTTATAAGAAAAATAACCATTAATTATTTAACTTTAATTTAACAATTAATAAATTTAATAATTTAGAATATTTGTGATTCCATCACGAAGGCAATTAAGCAGTAGAAATTGAAGTGCTCGAAATACTTAAAATACGAAACATGTAAAGAACCAGACATTCCCACGTGTTAAACATTTGTGGCCCTAAAAAGGGCCCGTTTATCCAGTGATTTGTTCACTTTGAACTGGTATATTTAGTAACAGCTTTAGTTCCTTCACTGACAGCGTGTTTGGCTAACTCACCAGGAAGAAGTAAACGTACAGCAGTTTGAATTTCTCGAGAAGTAATCGTTGAGCGTTTGTTGTAATGTGCCAAGCGCGATGCTTCAGCCGCAATGCGCTCAAATACATCATTCACAAAGCTATTCATGATACTCATAGCTTTACTGGAAATACCAGTATCTGGATGTACTTGTTTTAGAACTTTATAAATGTAAATTGCGTAACTTTCCTTCCTCCTACGTTTCTTTTTTTTATCCGCTTTACTAATATTTTTTTGAGCTTTACCAGCTTTCTTCACTGCTTTCCCACTGGTTTTTGGCGGCATTGTGAACTAATCTCTTCCTTACGTATTACTGTTACTCGTACGAAACGATGATGCACGAATGAGTTGCACAGGTTGGTCATCGCCTTTATTAGGTTTGGGAGTAGCTACAGTGCACCAATCAGAGCGCTGGATAAGGCAGACATGCAGTTCTGTACTCTGATTAGTGCGCTCTTACTGCCATCTGGAAATACATGTTTCTGAATTAGTACGACATAGAACATTCGATATGAATAAAATTTATTCGTATGATATTGGAAAAGAATATTGGGAAAAAAGAATAGATTTCTTACTACAAGACAAAACTATTTATTTTGAGATTTAAAAGAATATGCACAATGATAAGTGTAATATAATAGCTATACGTGTAAAATAGATGAATACAAGAGAAAATATTAAGTTACAAAATCTAGACAACCCTAAATACCGACGATGACAAAACGACATATGTACATATAACTTAAAAATAAAAAATCTCTTGTCAGTAATCGAAAATGGAATGGGAGTTATATTAACTAATAATTGAAAAAAGAAGAAACCAATAATTACATGTAGTTTATATATCATTAAAAACATTTTCACCATCCTGCCTATTCTGATAAAAATCATCACACATAATATCAATGGAACTCAATGTAAAGCCAACTATTTTGGTAAGAAATAAATTCAGCCTTTATCATTAAATACATTAAATTAATAATTTTACAGAATATTACTAATATTAAAGGAAAACATTCCATAAATATAGCAATCGAACAACACAAACAAGAATCAGAAACCCCTATCATCCTTATAACAAAATATCAATACGTGTAATATATTTTTAAATCAATTAAAAACAAGGCTAGTTCTTTAAATTCAAATGATAAGATCTTTTCATTTATTAAAATAAATAACAGCTCATTCTTTAAATATAAGCTTATTATTTAGATGATAATCCACATTTTATTGTATAAAAGACTCATTAAAAGAATGAGAGTAGATATTGTGGTGGTGAATTTATGAATGCATATCTATGCAACATAGACACTGTATGATATTTAACGTTACAACTAAGAGGAGATTAGAGAGATATGGCATGTTGCAATTTTTTTGAAAAGTAGGAGTGACCTTGTTATATGCTCTTTCAGGATTCAAATTTGAAAGTACAAATCCTGATGTTACTATTCTTGTTGATATTATGATAATATTGTTATTAATATTAATATTCTGTGTCAGGATTTTCTGTTTCATTGGAATGAATTTAAATGGTTTATTAGTTTTAGTTTTTAGTTATTAGTTATTAGTTTTAAAAAAAGAGTAAGTTGCAGACACAAAAGGCACAGTAAACTGTACAAATATTTCTGTATATTCTAGGTGTCAAACAGTAATAAAAGCAACATTCAACATAAATATTCAAATTCATTTACTGCAAACAAATTCCTGTGTGTTTATATATATTTTAATTTATTCAAATTTGCACAAGGAGGCATAGATGACAGTTTGCTAAAGATATATTTGATGAGCATTAAGGCTAATAGGAACATTGTAATATAAATGTTAAACATTAAGCAGCAAAAGATTCATTATTACAAAACAAAGCTGGGTCATGTATAATCCATTTTGAGATTTGTTTATCTATACACTTGATAATTAATGCTCTCCTAACATTTTTTTAAAAAATAATTATTAATCAATAATTATCAAGCAAATAACGTATTTATAAAATTGAAATACAAAAATTTATTACAAATATAACAATTTCCTATAGTCTATTTGTATTCTTTAAATTTTATTGTTTTATAACTCTTACTTCAATTAATTATAACATCATCTTTTTTGCTACATCAGTGATAAGCAAACTGTTAAATTGTAGATGAAAGGATTTATATCCTTTCATTTACCTTTTATATATTCTTTATCATTTCTATATACATCATACAGATTATATACATGTTAAATTAGTACTGTCCAAGGGATCCCTATGTAAAAAATGTGACTTGTTTTTCTGAGTTGTTGAAATATTACGTTTACACAAAAATTAATTTCTTAAATGGGGTATAATGAGCATAGACAATTTTTCTTTTATGTTTTAGAAATACATTTTATCTTTCCCTCAAGTTTGTTTTTTGTTGATTTCTTACCACCTTAAGTTTAGTTTCCTATAGTAAAATTTTAAATTCTACTTTCCTTTGCAAATTTTTTTCATTAGTTATCTTAATTATACAATTTTCCATAAATTAGTCTCAGGTTAGTAATACCAATACCTATTAAGAAAGTTCAACCCCATATCCAACAAAGAAAAAATGCTCAAAAATTAATATCTAGCAAATCTTGGTAATCGAACGACATCACCTCGTATTTAATCTTTCAGTATGTTTAAACGAAGAAAAAATAATAAGACTTAAAAAGCAATGTCTTCAATTCTGTATATTCGTTGTTTTTTGTGAAGAAGAAATTATACTGAATATTGCATTATTGTAAAACAATAATTGACTGTTGAAGTGTTAGAATGTGACAAAAACATAACTCATAATATTAAAAAATTAAAATAGAAATAAAAATTAAGTTTAATCCTAATTTTCTAAATCCAAACGGGCTTTTCAGGAACATTAGTCAATTTTTATCAAAAAAATAATGACCTTAGTTCGTAAATGTGATTTACGAACCTAATTCGTAATAGATGTAACATAAAAGTAAACTAAATGGAGCTAAATTATATATATATTAAAATTGTAATATATTTTTTTACATAAGTACAATACAACGATCTATAAAAATTCATAATTGAGTATGAGAATATTGGTTAAACATGGTTACATTTGTGTAACTAGTCACTTAGCAATAAGTTAAATCAATATTTGTATAATACAGGCTGATAAAAAACTTGTTTTTTAGATAATTTTATACAGGTCGATTTCAGGTTACATTTGAAGAATTTTTAATGTTTTTTTCATATTGCAGAAATTAAGAACTGTGGAAATACAAATCTCATCATTTCATAGTACAGTTTGTACTGTATTATTCATATTTTGATATGTTAATACACGTTATTGCAAAATCACAGAAACAATTTATTAATAAAATATGTATTTTAAATTCGGGATTAGAATTATCTAAAATAGTTGAAACGAATGATCCTAAGTAGGAAAGAGTTGTGGCCCTGAAAAGGGCCGTTTTGCTGATCGTTGATAATCGCATATCATTAATCTTGCACTTTAACCTCCAAAACCATAAAGTGTGCGTCCTTGTCTTTTTAGAGCATAAACGACATCCATAGCTGTTACGGTTTTCCGTTTGGCGTGTTCAGTATACGTAACTGCGTCACGAATAACGTTTTCTAAGAAAACTTTTAAAACGCCACGAGTTTCCTCGTAAATTAAACCAGATATACGTTTAACACCACCACGACGAGCCAATCGACGTATTGCAGGTTTCGTGATACCTTGGATATTATCACGAAGTACTTTTCTATGACGCTTAGCTCCTCCCTTTCCCAATCCCTTTCCGCCCTTTCCGCGACCAGTCATCTTGAAATTTCAAGAATATGAAGCTTACTCGCGTTACAAAGTTCAGAATACGTTTGATGCTACTACGTCGTTGTGGAGCTTTTATATATTCGAGAGAGTGTATCCCCACTACTGCGACGTTAGCCAATCAGAAGCCATAGTATATCGAACCGAGGGCATATATATGAGTACTTCGAATATCTGCAGTATTCAAACGCGAAGACGAGAGAAATGTTGTTTGTTCGCCTAGCATAAAATGACTCGTATTAATCAATACAGTGTGAAGAAAGTAAAAAGTAAACTACAATCAAAAAATATTGCTATTCAAGAGATTCGTCATTATCAGAAAAGCACAAAATTATTAATATCTAAGAAATCATTTGAAAAACTTGTACAAGAAATCGCAAGAAATATACAATAGAACAAAAAATCGGGACGTCTAGCTTGAAAGTTTTTATTTTAACAATCAAATAGTTAATTTTTTCTGTACCTTTATTATTTAATAGATAAAAAGACGTACAACAGCCCTTTTAAGGGCTACAAATTATATTAGGAACATTTCTCCTCTACTAAAGCTATTATATCTAATATAGCTGCTGAGATAAGTAATAACATTTATAAGTAACAATATTTATTTGGAACGTTTTGTTGTTTATTTCACTTTAAAATAAATAAAAAAAGATTTGACTTCACCTTGCAGATCAGGATTTAAATTTGAAGTAGAAAAAAGCATCGATGCAACGAGATAGAATAGAATATTGTTAAAAATTCATACAATATTCCTTGTAAACATTTTATTTAAGACCATCTGCTGTGAAAACGAAATTGTTGACCTTTATCTTTCTCTCTCTCCTCTTTTTCTCTCTCTAAATTTCCTGCAATCGTCGTCGGTTATGCTAGGTATTTCCAACGTATTTTAGGGCATCCAGACCTATGTTGTTAGGACCGTCCCTTCTCCACCCGAACACAAAGCAGTCAGGTCAGTGAAGAATTCTCCCTTCTCTTCGTAACAAGCCAGGTGTATCAGTTGAACGTATTCTGAGAACAAAAATTCTGTCGGCACAACGTTCTTCTTGTATTTGCCGTTAAATTATTTTACATACATAAAACGTACAAATGTTTCATAATAAATTTCAATGTATAGAAAAAAATAAAAAATACACATATTAACTTCAGATCTACATTTGACAGTTTGAATTTATAATTTTATATTTTTTTATTTCATAAAATTTATGGAAATTATTTCGCATATATTTATAACAAAATATTTTCAAGTTATGAGTTTTCTATTATCTTGTATTTACCTTTATCTTTTCTATTATCAAGTAATATTAAGAGGTACAAGTCAGTAAATAAAATAACCATTCTTAGAAATCTTACAATAAAATCACTTTTATTTATAATACACAGAACATTGAAAAAGTATCGTTAATAATTGTTAAACATTATCAGTTATGTAGGATCGATAATATAGGTAATATGATATACATTTTTTTAAAAGTGAAGATCAGTAACTTCTTGAATCCAATCGATGAATGCTGTGACTCTCGTGAACACGCCAGGCTTGTCGCTAGGGCAATTTCCATCTCCATAGCTAACAATTCCGATTTGAAGTGGAATACCATTTTTTTTTATGATCAAAGGACCGCCGCTGTCACCCTATATACAATAGAACCGTACATTTTCATGTTTTAAAATAAAGCGTATTGAACAAGAGGTTGCTTATTTACCTGACAAGCGTCTTGATCATATGCTGCTGAAGTACACACGTGTTTCTTTGTTACGGCCCAGTATGAGGAACATTCGTAATTTGAAATAATTGGTAAAATCGCATACTTTAACCATTTTGTTCCAAACCCGTCAGGGCTATCTTTTCCCCATCCTATGACCATACTTCTCCTATCATTGAACGTTTCGCTAATGTACTTATAACCTGGAAGCTGAATAGGTCGAATATTTCCTGAAAATAAAAATTTACGGAATATATTTATATATCTCTAACTATCTTAATCGTTTTATTGTTCGATAATATTAATCTTACTTCCGAATGGAATATTCTTTGGCATATACAACAATGCGATATCGTTTACGGTCGTTCTATAACCAGGATGAAGTACAGCTTGATCCGTTAACATCGCTACTCCGGGTCCTTGATAATAATTGTATCCTATACCGGCTTTATTACGAATACCGAAAACCACGAGGAATTGTGCTGAGTCGGACCCCACGCAGTGACCTGCTGTTAATACCCATCTCGAAGAAATAATAGTACCACCGCATTGTGAAATAATTCCATTTCCCATTAATCGATGCACCACGGCCATAAATGGAAATTGATTCGTTGCTGCGTATTGGCCACCGACGATTCTATCCGCATCTAATTCATCTACTTTTTTGTTTTTGTTTAATATTTCAGATATTAGACACGAAGATATCGAATATTTCTCTTTCTAAACAACAAATACTTACAATCCGAGGAATTAGTTGTATAGTTCCAATCCCATTCATTGGTTATCAATATATCGGGAATTGGATCACAGGAAATATTATAGTTGGCAACTACAGCAACGAAGACGAAAACGACAAAAGATTTAACGCTTTCCGAAAACATGATGAACTGTGAAAAATTCATTCATCGTCCTTTTTATATATACCTATTCTTTGCCTGTGTATCTCTAAAAAAAAGTGCTAAATGTATTTTCGTTGGAAAAATACTAGAGTTAAAAACGATTAGGGAGTGTTGAAAATATATCTGAGAAACGAAACAGACGATACGTTACGAAATCGACCCTTCGAGGCATTGAACGGCAGGAATTCCATCCCCTTTGAATTCTCTGTCTTTGTTTAACGGTAAAGTCATCTGTTATGCGCCGCAACAGCTGCGCAGAAGGGAATTTTTCTACGCATTGAAGAAAAATTTCATATTACAATGGAACATCGATTATATATTTATATAAACTTTGTTAACTAATCGATTATTCGAATATAAAAAGTGTGTATTGCATTGGGTAGAATATAGAAAAAAAAAAATAAATACTGTATAAATGTGTATATTTACTTTACATGTAATTTATTTCTATTTTGTACTTTTCTTGTTAGATATATATTCATTTTACATAAAAAACATTTGTAATTGAAAACTTTTTAATTTTTTATTAATTTGTGACAATTCTAAATTTGCTTTTATCAGACCGATTATCCAAAAGGCCGGTTATCGGAACAGATCTGTCTCTCAATTAATTCGAATAATCGATGTTCTATTCTACATTAGTATATTATTAGGCATAATATAATAGCAAACGTATATACTTTCACATCGTTCTATGTTGTATACTGTTTACATTGACGTTCGACCTTTTAGAAATATTAGAAACGTTGATGATTTTCGACGTTATGTTTTCATCCAATGAGAATTAAACGTTAACGTATTTGACACTATAATCAGATGTGATTGGAGCGGAGTTGTTATTACTTATGCTATAAAAGCAAAAGATTCGAGTAAGATTGTTAGACGAGTGTAGATATTCAGTGTGTTTAAATTTTGACGTGTATACATATTTAATTACCATGCCTCCGAAAGCTAGTGGAAAAGCAGTCAGGAGAACCGGAAAACCTCAAAAAAGTATCCCTATAAACAAAATGGACACAAAAAAGAAGAAACGGCGGAAGGAGAGTTATGCAAGTTATATTTATAAAGTGCTTAAACAAGTACATCCAGACACAGGTATTTCGAGCAGAGCTATGAGCATTATGAACAGTTTTGTAAATGATATATTCGAGAGACTCGCTACTGAAGCATCCCGTTTAGTAGTAAATAATAAACGAACTACAATTACATCGAGAGAAATACAAACGGCTGTTAGACTTTTATTGCCTGGAGAACTTGCTAAACATGCAGTGAGCGAAGGCACAAAAGCAGTTACTAAATATACAAGTGCCAAATGAACAAAATGACATCGCCTGTCTTCCAGGCTTTAACTGAACGGCCCTTTTTAGGGCCACTAATTTATTCTTACTGGAACTTTTACCTTGTTAATCACTAACATTTATCTAATATGTTTTGCATAAAAGTTAAAATAAATATACACAATAAAATCAATCGGTAAAAAGAACATAAAGTCGTAAAACATTAAGCAGCAACAGTAAGTAATACAAATAATATTTATTTTTTACATATTCCAATAGGAATTGAAACGACGTTGTTCAAGTTCTAGAAGGAATCGAATTTTCAATTGATTTATATATATGTAAACATGTACCAATATTTAATTTATTAACATTTATTATTATTATTTTTATTATTATTCAATATAAACGGACAGGGTCCATTGGTGTATAAAATATGTAAATATAACTAGGATTTATAAGGTAGATTTCATAGTTGAGTTAGCTGTGACAAGCTAAGGTAATGAATTAATTAGATTAAGGAAACTAATTAGGGAAACTTAAAAAAATATGCTGAAGACACTAAGGAATTATAAATAATTTAGTGTAATTTATTAAAGATAATATAGTACATAAATCATCTCATTGTCCTAAATCCATCGTTTTCTGATAAATACAATTGAGTTCTACTCATAAAATGCCAATTTTAATTTAAAATTACTACGTACTTTTATATATAGCAACCACCAGTTTCCCCCACTATTATTGAGTAATCCAATCCGAAGCCGTTAACGCGTTTTCCCCCTACTAGGCAACGAACCAATCAGATGTCTGATTTTCTTACTTCGCAGAGTATATAAACTGCCTTCTGGAGTGTAAAACGGCATTTTTGAGTTGACTAATGTTCGTAGTTGTTCGATATTGAAGTAATAATGGCTCGTACGAAGCAAACTGCACGTAAATCAACTGGTGGTAAAGCACCTAGAAAACAATTGGCGACAAAGGCTGCACGTAAGAGTGCACCTGCAACGGGTGGAGTAAAGAAGCCTCATCGTTATCGTCCTGGAACTGTTGCTCTTCGTGAAATTCGAAGATACCAAAAGAGTACTGAACTTTTGATCCGTAAATTACCTTTCCAACGACTTGTTCGCGAAATTGCACAAGATTTCAAAACTGATCTACGTTTCCAAAGCTCAGCAGTTATGGCACTTCAAGAAGCTAGTGAAGCCTACTTGGTTGGTCTATTTGAAGATACGAATCTTTGTGCTATTCATGCTAAAAGAGTTACTATTATGCCAAAGGATATACAATTGGCACGTAGAATTCGTGGGGAAAGAGCTTAATCTCCTTTTAACATTAAAAAAAAGGCCCTTTTCAGGGCCAACAATCTTTTTTTCAGCAGAACAACTCTATGTTCATTACATTCTTTTACCTTCCTTATATATTAGTTTAATATTGAATATTTTTGATTATGAGGAGCACAATGTATGTAGATATTATTACAAATATAGAATAATACATTATATATCTGCACATGCGATATAGTTATATACAACGATATATATAAATTCCATTATTGATTGAACATAAGTAGGATATTACTATATAGTTATGTAGTAGAGGGGGGGAGGGGAGAAGGGGGGGGGGGGGGGGGGGGGGAGGGATGGAATCTATTCGCATTTCTGTTAAAATATGGTTTAAGGAAGTTTGATAGTAAAAATTTTGTGATTACTTAAATTTTGCATAGAATGATATCTATATTTGAATCTATTTTTATTGAGCTTGCTTGACTAAAGTAAAGTCTGTAGTATCGATTTACATATTGTATAATCAATTACAAAGTTCTTTTACGATAACTTCAATGATACGTATTAAAAATTGAGGTTATGTTTTACATTTTTTATACTATCAGAAAAACATTGTTCTATTAATTAAAAGTTTTAATTCTTTTATTTGGCAAAACATAATTTTTATTAATATATATAAAAACAATTTACACGAATCAATTTGTTTACCTTTAAAAGATTTTTCCACTGGAAGCAAGTGCTTGGAGAATGGTAAGAAATAAATACGGACTATTTTAAGAATTTTTTTTAGAGATTTTTAATAAATTTTATCTTTTAGTATACAATACGTGAAAGTAAAGACGCAGACAGCCAATGTGATTACATTGTATGGATAGACCTAGAAGTAAATATTTAATGATATTTTATTCTTTTAAACTATGGAAATATATTAAATCATTTTCTTCTAGTTAACTGGACTTAACATAGAAACAGACACTATTTTAGAAATTGCTTGTTTGATAACAAACAAGGATTTGGATATAGTGAGTGAACCATTTAATGTTGTCATTCATCACCCAGCTGTTGTTTTAGAAAATATGAATGAATGGTGCACCTATAATCTTCCGAAAGTAAATTGACTATTTTATATTGTAATAATTATTTTAATTTTAAATTTCATAATTCATATTTAAAATAAGATTTACATTTCTATTTGAATTTAAAGAAAAATTTATATGAATTTTATAATTTCATAACTCATATCTATGCTCAAGATTTATATTTTTTTCAGTGCGGTTTAGTACAAGAGTCTAAAGATAGTAAAATTAGTTTAAAGGATGCAGAGCAAATGTTACTTGATTTCTTGAACAAACATATTCCAAGTAAAGTTTGTCCTTTAGCTGGAAATACAATTTACATGGATCGTTTATTTTTGATTAAATTAATGCCATCAGTCAATGATTATTTACATTATAGGATCATCGATGTTAGTTCAATTAAAGAATTAGTCAGGTATTTTCATTTATATTTATACAATTCTAACTACTGTGGATTTTATTTAATCTTCATTACTTTTAAAAATAATCTATACCTTAGGAGATGGTATGGAAAACAATTTAAAAAAGATACTAAATTACAACATAGAGCACTGCCTGATATTAAAAACAGTATAAAAGAACTAAAATATTATAAAAAGAATGTATTTATACCACCTACATAGAAGTAAGTTGCCTCATAATACTTGTATTATTATTATATTACAAATCTCAGTAATATTTTCTATGTTAATATTGTTACTTTAGAACAAGAATGTGCAAGCCTAACTAATTTATAATTCTGGTGAAATTCTGGCAATAATTTTTGTCACTTATATTAAATAGAGTTACATTTAGCTTTTTTTTACTTCCCTTTACTGCCTCTTTGTGTTTGTCATTCAGTTACCTGCTTATTTTAAAAATATGTATATTAATGTAATAATCTCAATTTCTTCCGAAGCATATGAGAAATGATTAAGTGTAATAATGCGTATAAAATTCATTTATTTATATGAACTCTATAGGCCTTCATTTTTGTGTGTTTAATGGTACATTTATTTAATAGAATCTATAGTCTTTTCAATATATTTCAAATCAGTTTCTATATTACTTCTATTTATTATAGTTATGATATTTATTATACATAATTAATAAAAGATAGCTTATATTAGAATAATTTCCTATAAAAAGAAACATTAATTATTATCTCAAATTCGACTTCATTGTTCAAAATAGAATTATCGATTCTTACATGAGCAGGATTGTTATATTGTGCTGTATTACTTGTATTATAGGTGGCTATGATTTTGTGTATATCTTGTGTAACCCAAAAAAATGATATGATGAAATAAAATTATATGATTAAATGAAATTAATTTTGTCATGTTCATTTTTCAAAATATTTTCTCATTTAAATATAACAGTTTTTAATTGGTTCTAGTTTTACAAGTAAAATTTATCATTTCCAATAAACAAATTTTATTGTTATTAAATTTTCGGTTATAATTAATTTCTTAACGAAGTGCAACAGGTACATACGAATTTATGTTGCATAATTGTACACTTGTATGATTGTAGAGTATATGTCAAAATTATTTACTAACTATTCCTTGTTATAAAAAATACACATCAATTTTATAAATACTTGATTTTTATAATTATTACATAACAGGAAATGTAGGTATTATTTTTGTGTGCTTTAAAGAAAGTATGGTCATTTTTGTAGATATAAATAAATTTTTGTCTTTATGTATGACTGGATGTTAGAGACCTCTAGTGGGATTCATGTAAAATATAAATTTGAAATAAATCAACGGTTATTACTGCCAAAAAGCGTTTACACACGATTTCATATGCAACGAGTTATTTTACGAAAAGAAACGAATGTTCAAGTGAAAATAATTAATTACAATTGAAGTGCAAAGAAAATTTATTTCACAAAAATGAACGACACTCGTAATATGAAGAAAGACAAAAAACAACACATACAAGTTTTCGTCCGTGTTAGGTAATTGTATATCAAAATATTAAGTACTTTTATTTTAAAATATAATAAAATGTAACTATTATATTCATATTGCCATTTTTTATAATAGACCAACAAATAATGCAGAAAAAGTTGGGAAATCAATTATAGTTATCGATATACCGTCTAATAAAGAAGTGGTCATTCGTGAAAAACTTCACGATAAATTTACAAAAAAATTTACATTTGACAAAGTATTTGGACCAAATTCGAAACAGGTATATATTTCAGAGAAGTAGTATTTCACATTAGTGGAATAACTATCGATAAATTTTTAGTTACAAGTATACAATGCAGTTGTTAGTCCTTTGGTGCAGGAAGTTTTGGCTGGATATAATTGCACAGTGTTTGCCTATGGACAAACTGGTACTGGGAAGACTTTTACTATGGAAGGAACTGATAATGATCCGTCATTACATTGGCAAACAGTAATTCTTTTTCTTTGTCAATAGTTATTTTCTTTTTATCAATAGTTATCTTGAACTAAATACTATAAAAGTATATAGTACAGAATGTAATGTACGCACACACATATAGGTATGTAATGTGTAAAACTTGTAGGATACTAATGTCGGAGTTATACCACGAGCTTTGAGTCATTTATTTGATGAACTGCGTGTATTGGGGGTACAAGAATATTCAGTGAGAGCCAGTTTTTTAGAATTATACAATGAGGAATTATTTGATTTGTTATCTCCTAATGATGATGCAACTAAAATAAGGTAATTGCCTTGTATATTCTTTATTTATATGATATTATTTTGAGTAGTAATAATTATATATAATGCTTTAAAAGGATATATGAGGATCCAATAAAAAAAGGAGCAGTAATAGTGCATGGCTTAGAAGAAATACCAATACATAATAAAATTGAAGTGTTCAATATCCTTCAGAAAGGAACAGTGAAACGGCAGACAGCAGCTACTTTGATGAATGCACATTCAAGGTTAATATTTCACTATATTTTAAATGATTATTTTAATATGAAATCTAATATCAATATCATTTATGTTTTAGTCGTTCGCACACAATATTTTCTATTACTGTCCATTTAAAGGAAAATACTGTAGATGGTGAAGAATTATTGAAAACAGGAAAACTAAATTTAGTTGATTTAGCTGGTAGTGAAAATGTTGGAAGGTCCGGTGCTGTTGATCGGAGAGCAAGAGAAGCAGGCAACATCAATCAATCTTTACTAACTTTAGGTCGAGTTATAACAGCACTTGCAGAGAAAACGCCACACGTGCCTTATCGGTAAATTAAATATTGAAGTAAAATTTGTAAGATATAATCAAATATTAACGTATCTTATTTATTTTTTGTTCATAGAGAGTCTAAATTGACACGATTGCTCCAAGAATCATTAGGTGGACGTACAAGAACCTCGATAATCGCTACAATATCACCTGCTAGTATTAATCTTGAAGAGACATTATCAACGTTGGATTATGCATATCGTGCAAAAAATATTACAAATAGACCTGAAATTAATCAAAAATTTTCTAAGAGAGCATTGCTTCAGGAATATATGGAAGAAATTGAAAGATTAAAAAAGGATTTAATAGCATGTCGTGAACGAAATGGTATTTACTTAACTCCAGATAGTTACAATGAAATGCAGTGTTTGATAGAATTTCAAAGCAAAGAAATAGAGGAAAAATTGAATCACATTAAAGCACTTGAAGAATGTATGAACTCTAAGGAGGTAGGTATTATTACAGACTTCATTAATTTTTAATATATTTTTAATGCATTCTGTAATAAAAAATGAATATTACTATTTTAGCAAATATTTAATGAATTAAAATCAAGAAACTCTGAACAAGCAAACGAATTATTAAATGTAAAAAGTCAATTGGAAAGTACAGTAAATGCTTTAATGTCAACTTCATCACGTTTGGCAATATCAGAGCGAGAAAAAGAAGAACAAAAATATCTTGTTGAAAAACATACACATACTGAAAATATTCTTTTATCACAAGTGCAAACAGTTTTAGACGTAGCTGACACAGCTATTTCAGATGTAAATAAACTTCATGACAAAGTTTTCCGGAAAATGTGAGCATTTTTTTCAAGAAAAGATCTTGAATATTAAAATGTATTTATGAATTTAAAATTAATATTTTGTTTATAGGCAAATAGGACAACAAAATAAATGTCTTGGACAACAATTTAAACATAATATTCAAGCACGAATCAAAAATATTGAAGCTGATATTACAACACATAACGAAAATTTTATGCAATTTTGTGCATTTATAAAGAATTACATTGGTTAGTAAAATATTTGGTAAAACTACTAAATTTTAGAAGTAAATATATACAATCTTGCTTCTTCAGGTATACAAAATGGTTTACTTATTGAGGATATTGATAAATCGATTCAAGTTATATCCCAGGACTTTACTAATTTTAACCAAAATATACACCACGAGTTGGTGAAAAATATAAATGATTCTGTATGTAATAAAATAAGTTCAATACTTAATCAAGTCTTGTAATAGTAATTATAAAATTTTCGCGTTTTAGTATTTAAGATATCAACAGTGGCTTGAAAATGAAGACAAAAATGTTGCAACTGTGACTGATAAAAAATTGAATATGTTAAATGATATTTCTGACCATATTACACAAAGATTTCAACAATTGATAGAAAATAAAATAGCAGAAGATTTGCATGGATTAAATACCCATATTTCTCAACAGACTGATGATTTAATAGAATCTACAAAAGAAATAGTAACGTGGATTTCTAAATGTTCAGTTGAAGAGCGGGATTGCTTAAATAACAAAATATTAGAAATTAAAGAACATATTAAAAATATCCAATATGAAGAAGATAGTATTATTGAGAAACAAAAAAATTTTGCAAAGGTACACTATTTCAAAATTCAAAGTATTGTTGTAGTTATAATATTTCATTTTTACAGATGATGGATGATTTGCAATGTTGTTTCAATGCAGTGCGAAAAGAGGAGGAAGAAAATCGTTCTTCAGTACGTGATATATTAAATAATATTGATCAAACTTGTGAAATAATAAATAATCACGCTTTAGATACATGCAGAATAAATATAGAAAAACAAAACGATTTACAAGAGAGACTTGAAAATAATTTAAAAATAGTAAAACAAGTAGTTGATGAAGAGACAAATAAGGTAGATATAAAATTTCTTTGAAGAAAAAAATTCTTTATTGTTTCATTCTGTCATTTGGTATTCGTTTTTTTCTAATAGTCTCGATTTTTGGCCGAAAACGCTGTTGCACAAGGTAAAATATTAATAAACCAATTCCAAGTGGATTTGAACAAAAATTGCGATTCATTAATAAATTATAAAAATTGTGTGGAACGAACTATTAAAAATATGCAGCAAAAAATGAAAGAAGATGAAAGTCTTATTTTGTCAGCAATTAATGTAAGTTTGTATTTATAATTATTTGAATTTATTCATTCTATCCATTCATTTATTCATTCTAATTTTATTTTTAATATTGTAATTTTCAGGATGTGTATTTGAAAGTTTACACTATTTGTAATGAACATACAAGATGTTTAAGCGACTGTAAAATGGCATTTATAAATGTATCTAAAGAAATGAGCCAAAAGCTTGAAAGTAAAAATATTAATGCAGCAAGTATGAGCAGTACAATTATTGTAGAAATCCAAGCAATACTTGATCAAATTAATAAATTCTTTACAGAAGATTTATATCGCGATATTCCGACAGGTATAACATATTATTTATTATTATTTATAATGTTCTTTCATTATGTATATATTCCATGTGTATCTACATCTTTAAATTCAAAATTTATTTATTTGATTCAAATTGAATAGGTTTAACTCCTGCAAAAAAGGATTTTCAGTATCCTAAAAAACTTATGAAAACGTCACCACATGAACGACTTCTTAAAAGGTATAGAGAAACTCTCTCAGAAATTGAACATACAGAGAATTAGGTATGTTTGGATATAGTAATTTTAATATGAATTTAATAACACATTTTATTTATTATATATATATATGTGTGTGTGTGTGTGTGCGTGTATGTGTGTGTGTGTTCTATTAGCCTATGCATCGAGCAGTAACACTTCTACAAAAGAAGTAAATATGTAAGCTATAAATAAAAAAAAAATAAATGTAAATATAAGCTGGAAAACAAACTTAGTTAAAGAAATTATTATAACATTTGTATTATGTGCAAATATATTGAATATAAATTTTTTAATTATGGAATATGAATAATATCGAAGATGTTTCATGTAGTAAAAACGAAGGCTAAATTTAGAACACTCTTAATGTATCTTAATTTACGTAACAATGCATGTGTAGCTCTCAGCTTAGAATATTTTTCTCCGCGCATTAAGAAAATTTTAATATGTCACTTCCCATGACATATCGACAAATGAATTGAAGTTCAATCGGCCGAACGTTAATGGAAATTTCCGCACTTTACCAATTCCATTAATTAGTATTTTTCCGCTGTAATAGCCAATAATTTATTAATTGTTTCACTTTTATTCTAAATTTGTAAGTTGTGAACAATTTGTTATTAACGATAACTATCATAATTTGTAAACTTTTTAGAAATTATAACTATATTTATACTTTTAGAATTTAAATTTCCGTGATGCATTTATTTTAAGTATTTTTACTACATTTTGAACAAGAGAAATCGTCATTCGTTTTTTTTTCTTGAAATTTTCATGTTGTAATTCCTTCTAAACAATTTACAAATTTTGTGACGTGATTCTATCACCTATTTCGTGCAAATGTTATAAAAATCCTTTAAAAGTCCTTTAAAAATTTTAATTCATTTTTTAATCATTTTTTATTTATTCGTTCAATATTTGTTCTTTCTATGTTGATTTCTATTGTTTTTTTAACAGAACAAAGCGAGCAACAGAACAATTCGAAGCAGAAAAAGCGTCCATGGGTACTACTTATCTTAAAATTTGAATATTTTCAAAAACCACAAATTTCCATAAAATTTTTTGAATGGTTATTAAACGTGAGATATTCCTATTCATATTCATGGTGCAATTCGATTTCCAGTAAAGTCTCGCGAATAACATGACTATTTTTCTAATTTTTTATTAACCCTTTACACTACACTGAAACTCGAAAAAAGCCGTGCCAATTCGTGTGCCTGAATAGTCGAGGAAGGAGCCGAACGGCGGAGCACGAGTGTCGAAATTTGAAACACGATATTTTACGACTGAGTGCGAGATAGCCGCAAGCCCATTCGAGATGTTCATACTTGGCCGGAGATTAAGACCACGAGTCAAACTCGAGATATTCACGTTTGGCTTAAAATGTCGATAACGAGTCACACTCGTGATATTTATGTTTGGCCCGAAATGTCGATCACGAGTCAAACTCGTGATATCCACGTTTGACATGAAATTAAACAACGAGCCCAACTCGTGATATTCAAATTTGGCCTAAAATTTTCATCACAAGTCATTACCAATTACATGGGTAATTTCGAAGTAATTTTGTAGTGTTAAATTGCAACGTTTATGTTTGTAGAATGTAGTTTATGAGAAAAATGTTTAAAACATAAAATTTCTTAAGTACAAGATATGCCGGTACATCAAACGTGCTATAAATCTTAAGACATACAGAAGCACTAAATTTGGTCAATTTTGATGATCTATACTTCAGTAATTGACTATTGTATTTCAAAATTTCACGTGGTGTTTGATGCATTGAAATGTATATAACAAATATGCCATAGTAGCAAAACGCAGTTTCATTCTTTCAAAAACTGACTTTTACCCAGCTTTTCTGCGAAATTTCCCACTGTGCGTCGCGTCGTATCGAAAATTTTCTCGGTACATTTCTGTCAAATAGGGAAATATTGATGCTTCGCAATGCAAAGAGTGTGTGATATTATTAAAACATGGGTTTCTTGGAGGACACATTTGTAATTCTCATTACACAGGTGGAAATTTATTTCCACTAATATAAATAGATTTATGCCGGTACTCGTAGATGTTACACAATTAGGTTATGAGTGATTAATATTTTTGTTATGAATTTATCACTGTAACATTTATATTATTTAATGAAACATTACTTTTATTAATAATGTAAATTCTATAACATCGAGTTTTCATAAACATTGTCTGAAACGTAAATTAGTAAACTAAGTTCTATGAAATTACTTTGAAATTTCATATGATACTGAGACACGTCATCATAGATTTATTAAATTATTACGATGTAGTATATTATTGTATCCCTTAAGACAATGGATTGTACAATGTATGCATAATTTATATTGTTTGTATTAATGTTAATAATTTTACAATAAATGTGGTAGTTTAAAAGTGTGTGATTTATTTTTTAAAGTAACAAACTTATTTGTTAATCTTATGTAGCCAAATTGTGTACCTATGATATGACCTATTAATCACTTTACTTATACTTTTTTATTTACTAGCATTACATCTTGCAGATTATCTTCTTCTTAGGAGGATGGGTATTTTTTGTAAAAAAATTATTTCGAGACTATGAGGTTCATCACAGATTAGTACAATTAATTTTTTCCACAACATTTTCACTGTCTTGTACTATGTTTGAATTAATTATTTTTGAAATAGTTGGTGTTCTTGATTCTAGGTAAGTAAATGATATTTTTCTTATATTGAACATTAAAAATATAATACATTTTTAGTTCTAGATATTTTCATTGGAATGTTGGACTTTATATGCTTCTGTTTATGGTAATTGTTTTGATTCCATTTTACATAGCATATTTCATCATTAGTAATATCAGATTTGGTATGTGTATTTTAAAAGCATTTATATTTAATACATAAGACTCATATATAATGTATTAACTAATTGTTTACTTTTGCAGTAAGACTGAAATTAATAAGACCATTAACAGTTATTGTATATTTTTTTTATCTCTATTTGTTTTGGAAAGTGGGTGATCCTTTTCCAATTTTAAGTCCAAAAAAGGGCCTATTGTCTATTGAACAGGGTGTTAGTCGAATAGGAGTTATTGGCGTTACTGTTATGGCACTATTATCAGGATTTGGTGCTGTAAATTATCCGTATACCTCAATGGCTTATTTTATGAGACCTGTAACATATGCTGATGTACAGGCTATAGAAAAACGTTTGTTACAAACAATGGATATGATTGTTGCTAAAAAGAAAAGAATAGCATTAGCTAAAAAGGGAGAAGTTGTAGGACAAACTGAAACTCGATCTCGACTTTGGGGGATGTTTGGCCCTTTAAGTGGTACCAAAAGTAATCAAGAAAGTATGTATTATGTTTTTTAGCATGACAACATATAAAATATATACATGTTATCCAATATAATTACAGGTATAAAACAGTTGCAAATTGAAGTTACAGCATTAGAAGAATTATCTAGACAATTATTTTTAGAAGCACATGATATTCAAAATGCAAGAGAACGTTTAGAATGGGCTGCTACTTGGCAAGGAAAATATTTCAATGTTTTAGGTTACTTTTTTTCTGTTTATTGTACTTGGAAAATATTTATTGTAAGTATTAATAGGAGGATACCTCTAGAAAATTATAAACTTAAAATCTCTTTCTTTTTAGTCGACGATTAATATCGTTTTCGACCGTGTGGGCAAAAAGGATCCTGTAACTAGAGCAATTGAAATTGCAGTACATTGGATTGGTTTTGATATTGATGTTACATTTTGGTCTCAACATATTTCCTTTTATCTTGTTGGTTGTATTGTATTAACATCAATTCGCGGTCTATTGTTAACACTTACAAAGGTATATATGAGATAAATATTCTTTAATTCGAAGTTCGAAAATATTTCTTATATATTAAGTATCAAATATTATTTTGTCTTATTTCAGTTCTTTTATGCTATATCAAGTAGCAAGTCTTCGAATATTATCGTACTTATTCTTGCACAAATAATGGTAAGACTATTCTATTTCTCATGGATAAAAGTAAAGACGATTTATTGACCTTCAATAAAATTGTCTTTCTTTTTTTTTTATAGGGAATGTATTTTGTGTCATCTGTGCTCTTAATGCGGATGAACGTGCCCGCGGAATATCGAATTATAATAACTCAAGTTTTAGGAGAATTGCAGTTTAATTTTTATCATAGATGGTTCGACGTTATATTTTTGGTATCTGCATTATCATCAATAGTGTTTTTGTATTTAGCTCACAAACAAGCACCTGCAGAGCGTATTTAATTTAACGAAATATTTTGTAAATTAAATAAAAGAACTTTTTTATGCTTTCAAGTTTACAACTTTTTTAATTACATTTTCTCAATGAAATGATTTTAATTAAGGAAAGGAACATCATTATGCTATATGGAACTAAAAATTAATTACAAAATGTATAAAAATCAAATGTATTAAGTAGTGCTTAAATACTTTTTTATAGAAACATCTTTAATGCTTCTATTTCTAATACATATGTTTTATCAAAGTTAACATGCATAATTATAAATTGTACAGATTGAATAATATTTTTACAATGTCTTCTGTTTAAACAATTAAGAGTAATTTTTAATTTGCTAAAGTATTTGATATATCATTTACATTCTAAATTTGTATTTATCTCTGTTACAGTATACAATGACATTTTGATCATATATAGTTGACAAAAGTACATGAATAATAGAAAATTGGCATTAATGTATGATTATTGAATTTATGACGAATAAAATTGTAATTCTAGTGGATTAATTCAATGGTCCATTCTTCTCCCATATTTACACCCGGCTTACGCACGGTTAATACATTGTTATTTGGATTGTATTTAGTTTCCAAATTGACTTTTGCTGAATCTAAAATGAAAATAAATTTATAGTTTATTTATAGAATTAAATGTTGCATCTTTTAGTAGAATAAGATTTACTTACTGTGTGATTTTAATACAGCAGATTTAACTCCTTTGGGTGGATTTGCAATATCTACCCTTTCCAACCAACTTTCTGTTTGATATGAAGTTAATTTGTCTATGAACGTTGAGGATAATCTATTTTCTTCAAAACTAAGTCTCAGATACAAGTATTTTCCATGACGATATTCAAAGCTGGCTTCATCGTCAATGTACAACGTGCCATTAGCTTTACCAGCAGAATCTGCGATAACTACCAAAGTATACGGATCATTTTTCATTGCAACTGTACTACGACGTATTCTCATTTTACGTGGAACAATAGAACCGCCTCTTTGGAATACCGGTATCTTATGAAGAGTTACTGGAACATTAACTATGCCTGGTTGGTGATATGGTTGCATGGTATCAACATCATACCAACTTACTTTGCCTTCTCCAGGGAAATATACATTAACATCTGTGACAGATGGTTGAAAGACCGGACGTACAAGTATAGAGTCGCCAATTAATATTTCATCATCGATTGCTCAGGTATGAATATCTCATTCTGAAAGCCTCTCTGACGATTTGAACAGTTTCTTCATTAAACACCCAAGGTTCGCGTCGTTTAGTTTCAATATGAGAATGCTGACGGTAAAAGGGAAGCCAAGCTCCGGCTTGATTCCACCTTATGAATAGTTCAGAATCCGGATTTTTAAAAAATCCTGCAACATCTGATCCACAGAATGATATCCCAGAAATAGCTATAGATAGACACATTGGATAAGATATACGTAGATGATCCCAATCGGCCATATTATCACCAGTCCACACAGTCGCGTGACGTTGTGATCCCGCAAAGAAAGATCTTGTCAGTACAAATGGTCGTAGTGTGCCTCCTGACCTCCTAAACAAAGCTTCATATGTGCACATAGAGAAAAGAAGTCCATTAATATTGTGAACACTTCTGTGCTCCCAACCGCCATAATGAACTACATCTTTCGGCAGAGTTATCTCAGGACCGTTAAATACGCTTGGTTCGTTCATATCATTCCAGATGTATACATCATTAGTGGTACCATGAAATTTATCCAAACTATATTGAGTAATATAATATTCTTGGACCATTGGATCAAAAAAGTCTAAGTAAGAGGTTGCTCCTGGCCAACACCAACCCTCGTAATCTTTTCCATCTCTGGTTTTAATATAATAACCCATTTTTGTGGCTTCATTATGGATAAAGTAGCTAGGGTCACGTTTAATATGTGGATCTATTATTATAACCAATTTCCTACCTTTTGCACTTAACTTATGTATCATTTCTATAGGATTAGGGAACTTTCGTCCGTCCCACGTAAAATACTTTTTATCTTCAGTGTACTCAATATCTAGCCACATAACATCCAAGGGTAAATCATGTACATCGAAATTTTCTGCTGTTTGTGTAACATCATCTTGATCATTGTAATTCCAACGACTTTGATGGTATCCTAAAGTAAACATTTGTGGTAAAGGTGCTGTACCAGTTAATATTGTGTATTGTTTGAATACATCTAAAGGCTTAGGGCCTAACATAAAGAACACATCAATTACACCAGTTTCTGACATAAAATGGGCATCTACTTGTAATTCTTTAGTAGAACGAGATACGAAGTTTACAAGACTTTCAACAACATTATTATCTGCACTTGATAGAATATCAACCCATGTTTCTGCAGCATTATGCCAAAAGATACCAGTTGTTCTTTCTTTACCATGAGCATAAAGAACAGGTATTGCTCCGTAAAGTGACATTCTCTCATTTACTTCATATTTAAACACATCTAAGTTGTATAACCTATAAGGATGATTTTGTTTTGTAGACTTTAAAGGAAAAGAATCTGCATGTTCTGGTATGCCGTATGCATGCTCAGCGCCAGGGAAGCTAAAGTCCAAAGCAACTGCTTCTGGGCCAAAAGGTTTTGAATCATGGAAAGTTTTAAAGCTTTCCTCCCAAGCACCTGGATCATCATCTGCACCATCACCTAGAGCTTTATCATTAGATATTTCAATATTTTCAGCATTTTCCTCTTGCTCTGGTTTACTATTGAAAATGGTAAAAAATATATTAAATAAATACATGTAACATTTAAACAATATATGTAAATAATTTCTCATCATACATACTTAGGTTTTGTACGATGATGTTCAAATCTCATAAGACCTCTTGCATTTGCTGATATAGCTAATACATTCTGAGAATATAAATCTACTCTAAATGGATTAGCATATAATATAACTTTGTTTTCTCCACTAGTTACAGTTACATGATCTGCAGTTTTCTCAATTAAATTTATTTTAAATGTTTGTGGTTGATCTTGAAGAGCATGTTCAGGCACATATCTTGGATGATGTGGATTTTTTTCATTGATATGAAGTCTGAATGTATTGTCCTTTAATGCGGTTAATTGCAATACATAATGAACTCTTGTATCCTTATTAAACAAATCTATATCTATAGTGGATTCATTTTGAACCAATGTATCAGGTAAAAGTTGATATGGTGTTTTATTAGGTTCCACTTTTCTACAACGTCTAATAAAATTAATATAATATTAATATTACTGGTATAATTAAATAATAGTAGTAGTATAATCATATTTATATTTGGGGAAATTAAAATGAATATTGAAAACTTACCTGCAGAAGCTACTTTGTTCACATGTTTTAAATAAATCTCTTTCAACTGCATCAATAAGAAGGAATGTGCAAATTAATAATAATGATAGTCCCAATCTGCAATATGAATTATTAAATGTATAAACTTCTCAGTTATAAGAAATATGATGAATTTGATAATAATCATTACGTTTTATTTTTAAATAATTGTAGGACTAAGAAGATCATTGTGTTACTATATATCAAATATAATTAATTGTCTACAATTTTTATCTTTAATGGCCTTAAATAGATAATGGCATATTTATAAATAAATTAATCAGATTAAAGTAACATTGCGTGTCGAAGGTATTATCGAGGTATTATCATGGACACGTCAGCGTGATCGTAATTGAATTATAAAATTAAATGCTCGAAGAACTGTTGTAATGTTTGTTATTTTGTAAGATTAAGATTGATTAAACATAGGATAATTTATACTTCACTGTATTTTGTTCAAGAAAAATTAATTTTGTTTTTTGAAGGTTAAAAACCGAAAGTAATTAACTTACCGCACGTATGAGGCCATGTTGGAAAGTAACTTTTGCCACAGAAGAAGTACAAAATAGATCTATTACTCGATGTATTATTTTGTTCCACGTCTTAGGGATTTTAGAATTCTTTTTCCATTTTGTTATTTTCAACGTTACCGATCAAGCATAGAGTAAAATTATATTAGTGTGGAATTAAAACTAAATCTAAGTATGCGCCAAAGCGTAGAGCCTGTGTATCGTATATGTGTCAAGGAAGTGTAGAATTTTATACTGGTTATTCATTTTTATACATAGAAGGAGCAAGTATTATAGAAATAAAAAATGTTATGTCGTGTTCGCAGTTGTAAAGTATCTGATCCTTATTTATGATTTCGTAATTACACCTAGTATTAATTCCAATCGCTTGTAACGCTACAATTTTCTTTTATGTTGAATTGGTACTGTTGGAAGTGATACTCCCCAGCCGTGGATAAAAAAATGTATGCTAATTTTTAATTGGGTTGAACAAGTATTATCACAGACGAGATGTACCTAAATTTCGTCTGTACTTTTGTCATGTCATAATGTTACTAATTCAAACTTGTCAAAATCGATTTCATAGATGGAGCTTTCCTAGTTATAATCGTAAGGTAGCTTTCTGTGTTTTCAAATCTTTTAGATATTGTTGGAATATCAAATTGATTAGATTTTATATTAAAGTATATTTGAAAAGTTGTAAAAAAAGTTCTTAAATATGTGAAGTTACATTTAACATCTATACTCTTCCTTCAATGCACGAGATTAATTTATCAGAGAATAAACTAATTATTGGTAGGAGTATACATATGATTATGATATCGTATATATAACATCGCACATTCAGTTTATTTGAATTACAAGAGTAATGCATTCAGTCGGCAGGGAAAATACAGTCCTATATAACTATATATTACACAATATAGAAGTTTGGCACTCGGATGGGTTCACTTTGGGGATGTAAAAAAGCCTAACTGTTCGTTTCTAGCATATTCATTAATCAACACACGTATCTTTGTTAAAAACGTCTTCTTATCTCATTTTGCCACACGTTTAGAACTATCATATTAATGCATATGCTGCGAATTCGTGAAACAGTATCTTCTATGTAGGAGTGTACATATATTATATATTTATATATAATAATAATAATTATCGTTATTATTATCATTATCACTATATTAACATCGACGTTAGAGCATTTCCTTAATTATACGTTTCCTAGGGTTTTTATAGAAATTGTGGTTAAGGTCACTGTGAGTTTGCGCAGCCCTAAAAGACATAACGTTTAAATATTTGTCGAAAAGTCGACGAGCGCGCGAATTAACAAACTGATATAGATTAATCGAGCGATTTATTAATTTATTATAATACTGAAAAGAACGAGTGAATCATTGTTGTGCATTTCATACGCCGGTCGGTATAATAAATTTTTTCGTTGCAGATGGGAAATTGATTCACGATAAATTTTTCAACGGTATCGTCGTTGTTAGAAAATCGATCGACGCTAAATTTTCCAACGTCACGGAATATTCGCGTAAGAGGATTCATATTCGATCGACAAGATCCGATGAATTCGACCTTCACGACGTCGACGAGATAAATCTTGTTGCGCAGAAAACAACACATTTCCAAAGGGGTAGAAAAAGTTTTGTTTGTAAAAACGATCAACGATGCACAGAGTTATTTATTCGTTCGAACTGAATTGCGTTTTACTAGTGATAATTATCACGAATCTTTTTCCTTTTTACGCGAAGACGTTTTACTCGGATGGTAAGATCGTATGCCGGAATGAAACGCGAGCGACCTCTATCGATGTATGTATGTAGCTAGAATTCAGAAACTCGACGTTGTACGACGCGAATCGGTACAAATACGCGGGAATCGTGTAAAAAGATATGTGCGAAAACTCGAGTGTTCCTGGTCGTACTGCATGCTATGAACGCGTAAATTTTTTACAAAAGTCGCGGGTAACTTCTATGTGTTTCTCATATGTATGTATACAAATCTGAAATACGCAGTCCACTCTGTAGTCTTTTCCATTACAAAAGTTTACGTGTAATTATACATAACCTTTCGCGTCTGATAATGTTTCTAAGTGCTCTCAGTGTTTTCAGGTTATCATTTTTGTAATATTTACCCTCGATATATTATCGACTGTATGTCACTGACATTTTTGTTTCTTAAAGGAACGGCCATTTCGTATCAATCAAGAGCAGTATCGCTGTGAAGCATCGAAGAAGAAACGTCCCGATGGACGTGTATTTGGCTGAGACGAGCTTCGAAAGCGATCTTAATAAGATTAACGAGAATCGTTTCGGATCGGCGTACAACCGAGAGAAAAGACAACGAAATCGACATCGTGCAGGCCTCGTGGGGAAATTCTTACAAGACTCGATAATATCTTAGGCACATTCGATCCACGATAGCAATGATAGTCTTGGGTTTGTATCCTTTTACATTTAACGAGTTTTGCTCGCTAAAAAAAAAAAAAAAAAATGAAAGTCAATGGAAACTCTGTTGCTCGACTCATCGTACAAGCGATAACGTACAATCTTCGTGTACGCGTGAATATGAAGAACATCGACGAGTAATAACGTCATCGGGCACACCTTATCGAGGCTTCGAATACACGAGGGTAAGTCGGGAAAAAGAGTCTCCATCAAGGTTTCGATATAAAATCGAGGCTTTCGGTAATATCCCCATCGCAGAGTCAATTATTATTTTTAGGCACATTAAGACCATAGGTAATCGACGATTAGTCTCAAGGTTTCGTAACAAAAACAGTCTTCAAGTTTAAGAAAGTGTTACGGTCTGTTCCGCTTTAATCGCGGACAGCCCTCCTTTTGCTAGACCCAATATTGGTTTCTTCTTAGCAAGGGGTTGTTGGTCCTTTGTGTGGTAGCCGATTGACAAGGTAGATCGGACGTGTCGAAGCTGCTCCATTCATCCCCATCCGCGACACCGTACGGATATTTCGCTGAGACGTCCACTTCGGATCCTGTGATACTCTCCAGGGGATTCAGAGGTATCACCTTGCACTGAGGTAAGGTAGACGTCGTTGTCGGGAGAATCGGTAATGGAGTACTGGCTGCTACGCTGTTGTGATCATTGGCGTAACGTTTTACGTGCGGTGTCACGGGCATTAAATGATCCGGAGGTCTTGGCAATGGCATCACGCCAACTGCTGGAGTAGGTTCTGGTTTTTCCTCTTCGGCGTGTTTGTATTTATTGTGTCTACACCTAATGGTGATGATCACTACTACACCGAGCAAAAATACGCCGAGGAGCATTCCCAGGATTAACAAATAGTCGTTGCTCATGTTCGGCGCGATCGCCATTTCGCCTTCGTGACCTACCGGATCCATTGGACCGCCTAACGTGTTATTATACTCGTCCATGTCAAGTTTCACGCGAAACTCGAACACACCCACGGCTGGTTGGAAGATAGAAGCCGTCAAGATGAACGCGAAGCTATCAATCACTCCTTCGTACTCCATTGTCGGAATTTTTCGGCAAACCATATAAATTGTACCCGACATCACTTCTTGGTGGGAGAATTTAGTCACCTCTTTCTCACGAGTTCCCCGTTTCTCGCTAGACGACGAAGAGCTTCTGATGATCCTCTTTATTTTACCGAATTTCGGTTTCTTGATGACCGTGTATATGGGATTGCTGCTTGTTAGCTTTGCCAAGGGTGTGGCGTCCATATGCTTCAACTTTATTCTAGTTTTCTCTCCGGCCAAAGCGATCATAGGATTCATGATCATCAGAGGTACCACTTTGATCTCGATTCTTATGTGCTTTTGTTCGAATCCGCTTAATCTCGCAGTCAGTTCGAGGCTGTCGTTCGACACGGTCATGTCCGTTTGCATGAATATCACGCTCTTTGACAACAAATCTGTTTGTTTAAAGCTAGCCGCAGCTCCATCTCGCACGTACAACACTCCGTACTTTGGTGTCGTCGTCACTTCGTAAATGACCAAGTCTTGCCTCGCATTGGTATCGAGTTTTACGTTGCTCTCGGAAATTAGAGCCACGTTCGATCCTTGCTGTAGATTCACGGGACCTGGCACGGTGACGTTCAGCTTAATCGGTAAAACGTACACTTTGAATACCGTATACGTTGGATTGAAACGTCCGTCCCATACCCTGAAGTAGAAGGAAGCTGCCTGAAGAGGTCCGTTGTGTTCGTACACCAGTCGATTAGAGTCAACGTCGTGCTGGGTGAATTTGTTCACTTGGCGAACTTCTGAGATATTCTCGTTGAACGGTAAGAGCAACAGACGACCGTACGTCAGTCCAGATATCACTTCGTACACTATTTCCTCTGGCGGAGTGTCTGGATCGTTCGTCAGCAGATTATCTCTGGTGATCGTTTGGTTTTGGTTTTGAACCACCGTGATGAACGGTGGGTTCGTGATTAATTTGAATGGTTCGTCGTTCACAGGTTCGATTATTACTGGAATGCTGGTATTGCACAGGAGGATGTGGCCACGAGTCAGATAAAGGGAAAAATTGATGCGATCTTCCAAGGTATCCGAATGATCGTGATAATAGGCGATCTTTCCACCTTCGATTTGGGGCTGAGAGAAGGTGGTGACATTCAAATCCGGCATGATCATCACATGACCGTGACTAGGTTGGCTGCTCAGCCTCGAGAGCACTGTTGGATTCTCGATTCCAGCGTGATTTTGAAGGAACGATACGATCCCGCTGATATTCATGACGACTTGTGCGGAACCACCTTCTTCGACTCTCACATTCTTCACGGAGATGTATCTGTCCAAACCACCACTGGAGACCGAAATATCTATTTGAAAAACCTGCAACGGAAAGCATAGCAAAGTTAACGAGTAATGTCACATGCAGAATTATTTCTCGTTCCTTATCTATGAATATTAAGATTGTAATCTCGCCTGATTGGTTAAGGATTCCGCGAAACGTGCTTCCACGTCGAATGTGAACGAATCATTGGCAGTCAAGTCCATAAATTGCTTAGTATGCTCGTAGACTACTTTACTCTCGTTGACATCTTTCTGCGTGAATCGTTCAACGTTCAACCACACGCCGTCGTTGGTCTCCATGATGATCCTGCCAAGATGCGGCCCATTTCGCACCGTATATTTTATTTCTCGACTTTCGTCCAGGCATTTCGTCAAAAGTAACTTGTTCGATATCATTTTCCTGGTCTGAGGGAAGACGTTAAGCGCAGCGTTCTGCTCGATAGCGAGTCGAACCGGTCTGGTGGTCACCAGTATCGTATAAGACTCCGTGGTATGTACTCCATCGTACAGGACGAAATTGAACTCAGCGTCGGATCCATCTGGAACGCAGGGTTTGTTAAGTAGCGAAGTTTATAAACAAATCATAAAATACAGAGCGCTTACTGGTATGCGTAAAGATGACTTTCGACTGGTCGATTTGTTCCTGCGTGAAATTGTAAATGTCCACATCCGGAGAAGATTTTAACGAGATAAATCCGTTTCTAACTCCGCTGATATTGAACGTAATATCATGTGCAGTGGTATCGTTATCAACAGCTGCTAAATTATCGGGTGTTAACGCGATCGAACCACCCTGCCAAACGGTTAATTTGGTCCTGTTAACCAGCACAGGCACCTCGTCGTTAACGGGTTCCACGGTAACCCACACGTCGAATGGCTCGCTCGTTTTGTCTCCCGCAACGAGAACCATTCTGAAGGAATCCTTTGCGGACTCGTCGCCATTATGTTTGTACAATATTATTCCGCCGGTTAGGTGTTTTTGCGAGAACTTTTTCACCTGAGAATTTTTCGTTGATTCAAGAATTATGCCGTGCTTCGGTTTATCTATGATTCGATAATCCGTCACTTTGCCGGAGTAGTAAGGGGTGAGAATAGAAAAGTTCGTTTCGTCCAAAATGGTACTCTGTCCTTCGATCACGACCACATTCTTCGGCTCGACGTACAGCTTCTCCGGCACGATCACGAAGTTCACGCTTAGATCGCGTAACCATGTTATACCGTTCGTCACGTCCACGACGAATCTGTCGTTGGTCTGATTCATCACGAACTGTACGTAGAATACGCGACCTTCGTTGATCATGTTCTGGTCGAAGGTCTTCACAGCGTTTCCGATATAATCCTCTCGCGTCTCGTCGCTGTGCTCGTCTTGAATCTGTAACTCCAGATACCCATTTTGCGGCCATTCTTTCAAAAAATAAACTATTTCGGAGTTCGGTATCTTGGGATGCATGATTTCGAGGCTCTTTCTGCTTAACAAAATACTAGTGGCCTCCTCCACGAACACCGTTTTGTTGTTTTGAACGATCAACGGTTGCCAGTAGCTCTCAGGATAGATCTTGATTTGAAATACTCCCTCCGTCTCGGCTCCCTTCGTCGATACCTTGAACTTAAACTCGTCCTTCGTTAAAGATCCTCCTAGATGATTGTAAAACACTATACCGTAACGCAGATTCTCTTTGTTGAAGGTGCTCGTGTCTCTGCCATGCTTCAACAGCACCCCGTGCTTCGGTTTCTCCAGCACCGTGTACTTGATATCTTTGTCCGAGGTGTGCACGTTCGTTTCGATATCCAGATCGTTGGATCGAAGGGCGACTGATCGATTGAACTGCACTATGGACCCATTGCTCTCCTTCAGCCTGATGTAGGGAGGACTGGCCTGAATTTCGAGCACGCCGGACGTGTAAAAATGCCCATCGGTAACGCTGAATTCCAATTTGCTGTGGTCCTCAGCCTGATGTTTAAACAGTATCTGGCCGTCGTCGATGTCCTGCTGATTGAATTCGTACACCTGCGACGTGGGGTTGGTTACCCTGTATAGCCCATTTCTCTGAGTATCCCTTCTCGTGTAAGTCAGATCGCTAGGCTTCGTATCGATGTCCTTATCCACGTAGGCTAGGTCTTTGTTCGTCAGCAACCTCTCACCCTTCGACACTACGTGAAACACTTTGTGAACCATTCGTTCCGGAGCATTGTCGTTCTTCATTATCACCTCGACGCGGAACGTACCGACGTACATGAAATCCACCGCGTCTGCGGCAATGGCAACGAACTGGAACGAATCTTCTTTCGTCTCCGAGTCGTCGTGCACATAGTAGACTTTCTGGGACGCGAGTTCCTCGGAGGTAAAATAGGAAGTGTTGTTTCGAGGGTGAGACTTGGAGCTGTTCGTGACCGTCAGCCAACCGTGACGAGGAATTATCGTCAGGTTATAGGTGAGTGACGTAACACCGTTATCTGCTGGATTGGTTCGGAGAATTCTCAGTGGTACCCTAGAACCTTCGTCGACCCTCAGACTTTCCACGCTGTCCAGGGGTTTCACGTTCTTACTGAGGTAATGCCTGAACTTGAGTATAGAGTGCAAATCGATGCACTGCGGCGCGCTGACTTTGAAGGCGAATTCGTCCAAAATCGTGGAATAGGCCCTTTTGAACAGTCGATACTTCAATTTGCCGGAGTCAATGTCCTCTTGAGTGAACGTGTCGCCGATTTCCAGCTTCCGACTCGAAAGGAACAGATTACCGTACCTTGGTCCCGTAGTGACGGTGAACGCGATCTTGTTGAGCGCGGTTATCAGCGGATTCGTTTGGTACCTCAGGTTTTGTGCAGTCACGCTCACTTCCGCTATGTTGGTAAAGTTAATCGGCACCCTCTTCGTTTCTTTCAGCTCAAGATCGATGAAGGTGATCCGAAAATCGTACACGTGTGGCGCCCTTACCTCTCTAACGCTCGCTTGAAACTTGAATTCATCTTGATTGGGACTGTCCTCGTTGTGAAGATACCTTATCGCGTGCAGTTCAACCTCTTTGCTGGTGAAATGGTCCACGCTCATCCAGCTGCTCGAGACGTCCTTCAGCTTTTGAATCGTGCCAAATTGCGGTTGCGAGACGATGTCGTAACGTATATCAATAGTATTGTCGTCGGAATTGGTGACGAAGGAGAGATTCGCCGGTGTCAGGTATGAATAGGACCGATGCACCACGACCAGTCCTGTATTGTGCATCAATTTAATTTCCAAGGGATGAGCTGCCACCCTTAAACTCGCCGGCAGGCTGCTTTCTATCCTGTCGCTCACCTGGAGATCCAGCTTCGCGTTCGGTTTCGCTGAAAAACGTAATCGAAGCGAACCGTTGAATCGTTGATAAACCGTAGCTGCGAATAGACGGTAATTAAACGGCAATAATGTCTGTTTGCATAGTGAATATCGATGAAGCTGTTACCGTTTCCGCGGTGTACGTATGCAATTAATCCTTGCATTAATTCAGCCTGGGTAAACGTGTCGATAGGTCGCGACGGGTATAGGTCGCGACGGGTAAGTCCCTCTTTCCACATAGCCAGCATCCGCGTCGGTACGTAAGACCGTGTAAATCAACATGTCTGACGGCGTGTCGGCATCGATCGCCCAAATTAATTCTTTTGTCAAGATTTTCCTCGTGCCCTATGAACGATTAAACAGCTATCGTTACATTTCCATCTCGACATTTCCAATCTATGCCGCATCTTTAACCCTAACGTGATCATCCGGTTATCGAACCGAAGCAGATAAACGAAGGAAAAGAAAAGAGGAAGAAATAAAAGCGTTACGGATTTGGACCCGTAACTCGATCCAAAGGTCTCGTAAGGTAGCTCGATGCCACGCGAGAATCGATTTTTACGACTAGAGAAATTATTTCACTTAAGAGGATGGCAACTCTAAGTGGTTAATTAGGGGCAACGACTGGAGCGGCTTAAATCGATTTTGTTACGACTCGACTGCACGTCCGAAGATACAGACACTGCACGATTACTAAACAAGCCACAATTTCTTCAATTCCCCATTAATTGATTCGGTGAAGTCGCGTGAAACATTACAGACTACTTCGCGTGTTACGCGTTCACGTGCATTCGAGGTGCTGCATCTTCGGAGGTTTCCTCGGAATAGAGAATTTCCAAGATATCGCGCATCACGGCGTCTCACCTGGGCAAGTCGTAGCACCTTTGCGGTCGGTATCTCGAGCGATGGGGGATCATTAACCGGTGTAACGTTGACGTGAAACGGAAACCTAAGTCGTCCTTGGAGGTAGCCCGCCAACGTGTAACCAGCCCCTGCCTCTAATGTCACTTCCAGGATCATACTGTCCTCCGTGGTTTCACTGCCGTCGTGCTTGTATTGTATCTGTCAAGGAATTTGATCATAATAACGAGACAACGTAGCACGTGGCAAACAATGTTTCTGCAAACTTATGAATATGTATGCCGCCGTTAAAGGTGTGCAACGCGTAACAACAACGCGTTATAACGCCATCAGGGTGTCTGCCCTCGTATTCATCGAGCCAACGTGCCGACTCTCGCCAAAGTAAAAAAGAATAATCACCCGTGGACTCGCAGTTAACGAGACATTTATTTCATCTTATTTCATCCTATTTCATCTTGTTTCACCTTATTCCATCTTATTTCCTCTTATTTCATCTTATTTCAAGATTTATTCACGACACGGACGCGCTCGCGAGGTGAACTTTTCAATCTCGCCGACGATAACGCCGCCGGTCTTCTTAACGAACCAATAAACTCCCTTAATATCTCGAAACTCGTATCTTCCGCGTGACTCGCCGTTTTTAAAATTAAACTTCCTTAAAGATTCCTTTTACGCTTTCTCGCCGGTGAATCATCGCTGGTACTAAATCTGTCGCCTGTTCACGGTTAAAATTAATTAACACGCCGGGGGGTCGGGCTTATAAATTGACGATCAGCGTAACGAATCGACTCGCGAATTCTTCCGATTTTTCGCATCACCTCGTCCAGCATTCCCGGGATAGAGTTCCGCTTTCTGCAGCCTCGACGGAAACGGACAAGCGGTTCGGGCTCGACGTTAACCCCCCTCCGAAAAAAGTAGTTAATAAGAGGTAGCGATGTTTATAAATAGACCAGTGTAGCTGGATAAATCGAGTGCAAGTAGAAGAGGAACAGAACCGAGAGTTCTGACGACACGACCACGCTTCGTGGCCCCCCACGGTTCTAAAGTTAGTCCTTGTGCCAGCAACTATCTATAGCTCGTGGCCCTATGACAAACTGGAAGAACACATGATTTTCCACGTTTCTTTCGTCCGTTCAATCTATCAGGAGCTTATCGAATCGCTCGCTTTCGTCCATCGATGATCGCTTATCGATGCTTCAATCGTATCCTTTCGCCATATTTCCCGAACGTCCGAAGAATATATGAAACGCAAGGTGCGCAGGCGATAGAGGGACGTTACCTTATTTCGATTCACGTCTTGAAGGCTGAAGGAACGGTCGGTTGTGATCGTTGAAAGGTCCAGGGTTAGGCTACCGTGCGTGGGTGGCGTCACCAAGGTGAAGATAACGCCGTCCTCTTCCACCCCATATTTAGCAATGTCTAGCACCATGGCAATGTTATCGCTCGTCACCAGCACGTGTTTCCCTTCAGGTACTAGCGGGGGATTCAGCGAGAGTATCTCCAAGTTCACGGGTAAATTGGCCTTTGCGTAAGTCTGGGAAATTGGAAATCGAGAATGCCGGTGAAATACGTATATATGTAAATTAAAAGAATAAAAGTAAAAGTCAGGTGGAAAAGGAGACGATGGATACTGGCAAGTTTACCTTGTAATCCTCGACGTGATTCGGCTTGATGCACAGTGGTTGATCACAGTCGCACTTAAACGAGCTGACACCTAGTTGCGAGCAAACTGCTGCGGGAAGACAGGGATCAACCTCGATACAGGGAAATCCCCAAACGCAGCCAACGATGATACCTTGGCTGATTTTAACGTCCGGTAGACCGAGCTCCTTGTTATCCAGAAGCATATTTCGCAGGCAACCCTTGTAGCTCACGTCACCGGACTTAAGGCCTTTGCCTAGCGCCCTGGCGCGTTTATTCAGCTCGGTGCCGCCGATGTAGAGGGTGTCGGCCAGATCGAGGTAACGATTTCCACCGGAGGGAAGGGTGATCGCTTTTTCTTGACGGTCCACCGTGATCCCGATTCCGCTCGGATTGAAATCGACGGCCACCCGATGCCACTTGCCGTCAGCCACCGGCGTGCCGTGTATCAACTCGGTCGGACCGTTCCCTTTGTTCATCAGAAGTCGAATTTTACCCTCGAACAACTCGATCCCGAGGTAATCGGCGTACGACGATTGGTCGGTGTTGTAGAGCAGCAGGCCGCTCTCGAAGCCGGTCTTCAATTCGAATTCCCATCTAGCGAACAAAGAGGGGAAGAAGGGGGTCGATCGACTGGGGCAAAATTGAAAGGAAGTTGTTCGGGACCAGCGAACTGGGCCGTTGTTCGGGACCGTCTAACTTTACGCCAACGCGAACTCGTCAAAATCGCGTTCGCAGGGCACGCCTCGATGCCGGATATCGACCTAGTCTACGGGTATTAGGGAATAATGTTAAAACTCCTGTAACAACATTGCCGAAGCTATTCACCATCCAGTTAGAATTTCGCAGTTGACTTGTTTCCATCGCGACTACCGTCCCTGAATGGACCCGCTAAATCCTCGGGTAATGGAGCGCCGGGCGAAATTTCCAGTTTCTTAACTGTTCCAGCCGGAATTACCTGATCGTTTGCATCTTTTATTCTGCGCGCAGCTTCGTCGATTTCGTATTCGCCCAACTTCCCGGCGAATCGATCTATACCGCTCGAAACGTATTTAACAGTCGATTGAAGGTGGGTCAATCTTCGTTCGTACTCTTCGTCTTCTCTTGGCCCAACGCTGGCTCCGCACACCGAATTTCACAACGATTCTCCGAACGTTAGACATTAGACGTTAGAAGTTCACACGGAGACTATGATCACCGATTATCGGATTACTCCGAACATGGCTGAAACGAAGATGACGTGCGATATTTAAGTGATCTTGGTCACTGTCACGTGTTTGGCAATTTTTGACAATTTTTGACAATTTTTGACAATTTCCTCGTCGTTTCTCGACATAGCGAGGACATGTCCGGTTCTTTTGCCGACACTCTCGACGTCTTCGAAGCGAGAAGTAAATCTCGAACATCGATTTATTACTTCGCGAAGCAGCACAGTGACACGACACGGGTGACCTAAAGGCGACATCCACGGTGAAGTTACGAGCTGACGCACGAGGAAAATGGTGGCTCGCGGACGTAATTAAACGCGCTGTGCGAAGTCTTTGGACGCAGATGTGACGAAGGACGCGATTTGATCGCGGTTTACGTCTTGTTTACAGGTTTCTGGTTGAACTCGGCGTTGAAGAGGTCCGTTTGAACGACACCGGCGCGCTTTCATTTCCGATGGTGTGTTTGCCGTGGCCGCCGTTTAGAATGCATCGGCCGTGGATGTCCAAGGATGTTCCGCGTGCAATACATAGAAGCGGAGGGAACAGGATTGTTGGCATTGTTTCGACACCGTTACCGCGATACGCAACAGGTACCGTGCCACCTTTATTCTCCGGAGCGAGCGGCGAATTAAGAATCGCGACGAGTACGCTTTTAATTCGCGGGGACAAAGATTTTCGAGGCCCCCGGCTGCTTTCAGCGCCGCGTGTAGCGCGACCAAGGACCCGCGAAATCGTTGTTCGAATCTTCTGGGAAATGAAGTTTATTCCGCTCGAGTGTACCGAACTCGAGAAGCGCGGCTGCTCGCGAGTATTTGTTAATCGAGAAAGTTGATTCGATTATCCCCGTTTTAATTATCGCGGTGAGGATTACCTCGCGATATCATCCTTTCAAAGGTATTTCGCGACATTCCATGGGGGAGGCCGGGGATGTTTGTCCGTAGGGGTAGATTGACTAATTGCTAACTGTTGTGGTAAAATTCAATAGCGAAGCAAACTCTACATTCCAGCGGTGTGGGGGGCGATCTCTTGCCCCAATGTTCTGTCTTTTGTCACCAGTCTTCTGAAGACGACTTTTGACCTGCGAGGCCCTGATCAGGCCAGTTCTAACCATTCGCCCGTTCAATAAAGATATACACAATTTTTCCACAGTTTTCACTGACTACTATTCCTTGCGTAATAACCCCTTTAACACTAATAACTTGCGCACAGACAGGGAAGAATTGGTCGTAGACAGATATCGCTTGCGTCGCGTCACTGACTCGTTCAGTATGTCGTTGCACGCTTCTTTTTTCAAGTTGTTTACGTTATTTATCGAGAAATTGATCGCAGTTGTAGTGGAATAAACGTTGAGAAACTATGTCAAAGTTTGTTCCTTAGGTAACGCTGTCCGACAGATTTTAACCTTTCCTCTGATCTGTAGTGTCCATTGCACGATTCGTATAGAGTTTACTTGTCTGAACACGAATTCGGAATCGAAATTGTGCCTCGGTTTCCGAAAAATGTGAATTTTTCCACAAAAGGCTCGACTTTTTAGCTAAATTGAAGTATTACATGAAAAGTAAGAATATTGGGAGGTTCATTGTTGCGTTGGAACCTGGGTTTCAGTATACAGTACGGGTTCTAGCAACAAGGCTACCGTTGGAAAAATACAAGTCGACGGAGAGGAAAGAATTAAAAGTGAAATTGAAACTGGAACTGAGACTGAATTTTCGCAAATTTTGTGGGTGCTTGTATAATGTTAGTTTTTGGTGGGGTGAAGATGACCATTGGCCCTTAGTGAAAGTAGGAACGAGTCAATTGTTTTTGGACTCTGAAATTGGTCTGCGTTTATCAGCCAGGCTCTTGTAAGTAGTGTCTAAGGGCCAACGAATCGTTGGTCATCCAACAGTTGTGTTGCAAGTTAGGTGAGAGTATTCCGAGATTACGAGTATTCATAATTATAATTATTTGCACTCCTGAATAACTATAATTGGTCATCAAAGTTTAGAAATAAGCCTTCCAGTGTATTTCGTATCGCCTAATTTTTAAGATGAGAATGGATTTTCAAAAATGTTTTTAATTTTCGTGTAATACTTTGTTTTACAAGGAGAGTGCAAGTCCTTCGAGTCAACGATTTAGTTGAAATTTTGCAGGTTTGTAGATATCGTCCTGCAGTTTCAGAAAATATATCATTGTAGTCGCAACTACTCGATAGTTTTTGAGATATTTGCGAGTAAAGTTTTATTATTTGTTTAATTATAGATTTATTTCCAATATTTTTCAAGCGAAGTCTTGGCTTAATGACGATAGTCGAGAATTTCCCCAAAGGAGAGAGGATTAATTTTTGTTTTATTTCCCCCTCTTATCCTACTTTGTCATTTTCGTTTTGTCTTTTGTAAGTTTCAGACTGCTCATACTTATAAATATTGTAAACAATAATCTTGAAATAAATACAATTTATATACCCCTCTTGCTGAGTCCTCCCTCCCTTCCTTCTCCTCCTATTTATTTATTTAGTTATTTATTTAGTTATTTATTTATTTATTTATTAATCTAATCGACCCTTTTCCCTTTTACCCACTAGAGATCAAAGACTGTATAGTTTTCGTGCTTTTCTATACATAGGCAAACACGCGTTACGATATAAGATACTTCTTAGGTTTATATTATCATATAGCGATAAGCGCGGTAGTGTAAGCTTTTAATTCTAAGATAGCGAGTGTTTCGTGTTGGAGCCATCGATCTCGTAGCCTAAGTTGTTATGTATAACCCTTTTATACGTTTTGGTTTTTTGTATTTATATGTTTGTAAAGATTTTCCGGCATAATAAAGGTATGTTAAAAAAAGGTCGAGAATTGCTATGCTGAAGGACCGGGGTTCGATTCCCGTCCATAATTTTTTTTTTTCTCAAAATATTTTTTATGTTGTATTCATTTTTCGCCTATGAAAACATTGTAAATAAACAATTGTAAATAAAATTTCATAATAAAAAAATTTATTTTTTACGCTTCCTTATGCTAGTATATATTTATTACAAAATAAGAAGAATATTATGCAAGAAAAATACTTTTCTATAGCAATATTATTTACCACAGGAAATACAAAACCTCATGTAAGTATAAATTATTAAATTAAACATCCTATAAGAATGTTGCCTATAATTTCAACTTTGCTGTGCAGCTATAAATGTTCATGAATTAATTAGAAAAACTTGGAAATTTATTAATTTTCTACAGTCGAATTGATTTCTAATA